>NC_135481.1:130615030-130915030 GCF_052094955.1 Ictidomys tridecemlineatus | reverse complement strand
ACTTTGGTCCATGTCTGTTTCTACTCCACTTACACCGATCTGTCAGTGCTAGAATTTTTTTTATCATGTCTTTTCTGCCTTAATTGTTGAGTGCTAGTTGTCCTTTAATATTCATAGACTCTTCTTTTAATAGAGCCCTTAAAATTTATGTGGCCACATGACTGCCCTGGATAAGGCAACATTTTAAGTTTTTCCTGCAGCTAAGTTTGGTGGTGAGTCTAAATTCTGACTGTAAGTTCTGATTCATGCATCTTTTGGGTCCTGCATTCCTACTCCTCCTCTGGAAACTTCAGAAATGGACAATCCCTTTCCATGATAAGGACTATAAGCTATGAGTCTTGAAAACTGCTGACACCTTGTCTACTGTCATGTAGAGAAATTTGGTCTCTATTTAATGAAAATCAAGCCAAATGTGCCATAGGGAAGAAGGAAGGTGGGGAGGGAGGAGAGAGAGGAAATAGGCACCTGATAGAGTGTGAGGCTTTCCTTTTCCCACTTGAGCCCTACATCCCAGGTATCTCTCCTGTGCTTCCATCCCCAGCCCTATCACCATTGACTGTTCAGACCCTCTGTAATAAAGGAATCTCTAATAGCATTTTTTAAAATAATTCCCTCCTCTCTTCTCTAGTTGATTTCAGTTTCACTTTTGTCAAGCAAAAAATTCTGATTAGTAAAAAGATGTTCTCTATAACAAAAATAGTTAGCCTTGTGAATATATTACCATTAAATTGACCATTTGCATCAAAGTCACCGTAGTACAGAGTGAAAAAAATCTAAGACCTCTACAGGTGAAAATAGAGATGAGAATCAGCTAAACACTGACAATCAAATAATTTCATTGTCCTTTATATCTACACAGGAAGGCATGATTGAATTTATGGATATATATATATATATATATATATATGTAATTTTTTGGAAGAGTAAAATATTCCAATTGACTATTTGTTCAGGTGGTTTAAACTGTTAGTTGCACATAGTTATTACTTGTAAATTTCAGTTTTTGAGACCTGCATATGAACGAATCCTACAGCTTTCAATGGGTTTAACTTATTACCACATAAATTCACATGTATTTCTTACATTGAAAATATTTTCATTAAACATATACCACTAATTAAAATGGTTGGAAAACATTCAAATTTATGACACCATAAGTAACCTTAGATAATTTTCAGATTAACATTTCACAAAGAACCCCAGATTAAAATAGGCTGTGTATATCATTAGCTTGGAATTTGGTTTTGCCTTATTACAGCACCCTGCTATCAATATGTTTACTTATAAAATAAAATAATTATTTTAAAGATAATCATTATAAATAATACTTTGAATATTTTTATAAGTTTCTATTCCAAACAAACATGATACTAAAACTCAGTTGAAATTATATTGAACTTTAGCTTCCTAACTGCTAATGGCTTAGATATACAACAATCCCCTCTAATTCTATCCAGTAAAATACAATTTAGAATGTTTCCTACAAACAAATTTTTGTCAAATTCCATTTCTTAATATAGTTCTACATTAATACACAAACAGGTAGAATTTAGAATTGTAGTGGTGCATTCAATGAGATACAAGTATGTATGCAGGGGTATATTTATGCATTGTATTTGAAACATTTTCAGAATTTGGATCTTTTCAAGGTATGCTTTGGTATTATTCTGAACTTTTTCCCCCCTGATTCTTGATTGTCATCAGGTCCCAATGAGTTGCAAAAAAACATGATGAACAGGAATTCAGGCAAATCAGAGTTTCACAAATTTCACCTCATCAGTTATACACGTTAATTTTGTAAGCATTTTCACTGTTTTGTTCCAAAGACAAGCTTATAAGAATTTTAGAATAGGAAAAGTTTATTTTGGGGCTTACAGAGATCTGAGTCTGTTAACAGCCAACTTCAATTCTCAGGGCTCAAGGTGAAGTAGAACATCCTGGTGGACAGTGTGATGGAGGAAATCAGTTGGGGACATGGCACCAGGAAGCAGAAAGCTCTGCACAACAAGGACAAAATATACATCCCAAAGGCACACCCCCAATGACCCACCTTCTCCGGTCACACCCTACTGCCCTACAGTCTCCACTCAGTTAAATCCTGTCAGGAGACGGACACACTGATTAGGTTAAGGCTTTCATAACCCAATTACTTTACCCAGATTATTTCATTGTCTCATACATGAGCTTTAGGGGGGCCCCCATATCTACACCATAACATACACTCTGCCCTACGCTGTCCACTACATGATTTTCTAGGTGAGCACACCTAGAAACACATCTAGGCACCAAATATCATTTCCTAGATGTAGAGATAGAAGTTTGGTCCTGTCTAGTGCAGCCTCTGAACATTTTGGTTTTGTCTCTGGGGACAGAGCACCACACGGGTAGCCAGAACATCAGTTTCTGACTGCAGATATTTCAATGAAGGACTGCACAGATCACAGATTTCTGTGGCCTCATATTCTTACATTGGTAAATTCATTTTACATATCTTCCTTATTTTATGTGTCATATGGCTTTCTTCAAATAATACTTCTATAATTTTGATAATGTTATATTTGTTCATGCAGATGAGGGGATTATATCTTCTGTAGAGGAAGGACTTTAAATTTGTAATTTAAAATTTAACAAAGGTCTCTAGACTAACTCTTAATGGTAAAATAAGTGGAATGTGAAACTGCCTTTTTCTTATTTTGATAGCATGTTCCTTCCCTGTCTCAAAGCCTCTTCACTAGGTGCCCAGGAATAATTCATTGTTTTTTTAGTGTTCTACCATTTGAGTCATCTAAACTTGTGCTGCGTAGCTATGGGGAGTATATAAGAAGAAGATCAAAAGGAAAGAAAGAGGGAAGAAAGCATGGGAAGACAAAAGGAAGAAAGAAGGGAGGAAGGAAGGAAGGAAGGAAGAAAGGAAAGACAGAGGAAGGGAGGAAGGGAGAGACTCAAGGAGAGAGGGAGGGAGGCAGAGTGTTTTGCCTCTATTTTAAACATTTTTCAGGAAGTGGTATTTATAATGCACCTATTGATTGCAGCTCCTGGAGGCGACAGCCCTTGGGTGTCTAATGTCCTCAGGAGCATTTTCACTTCCCAAATTAGCTCTTCACTCTTCCTTCGCTCCAGTGATTACCAGTGTTTGTCTTTCTTCTCTGCTTCCTTAGGATATTACTGCTAGTCTCTTACATTTAATATCCAATGTGATCTAAGCTTGGAAAGTCCTTCATTTGCTTCCTTTCATCCTATTTACTATTTTTCTAAGGCCATTATATTTCTTTTTTCCAAGATATAGGTTTCTTCAAGTTTTTTGATTTCAGTTCAGTTCCATCCCATTCACATCAAACATAAAAAGAAGAAAAAAAATAATAAAAATTGAAAAAAAATGTAATTTTTACAGCTACAAAAACTGTGTTGCCTCCATGATTCATTTATATCGTTTTGTCAGTATTTCTGCCCAGGTACTCTAGCTTGACCAGAAAAGTTAAGGTATCATAAGCACAAGCTTTTACTTGGATAGTCAGAGATCTGTTTATAATTTAAAGAGTTATTAAACTAGTTTATAGCCTCAAAGTTAGACTTCATTGAAGGAGAGTGAATATGAACACAAATACTTTGGAAAAGTATGTAGTAAAGGTCTGATAAAGACAGAACTTAAGTGAAGAAAAGAATTTCAGAAATTATTCTGGTCCCCATGGGATAATGATTTGGGGAAGGGACTTTCTTTCCTCAATGGTCACAGGTCACTCAGGTATACACAGAATTGGGGCTGTCTATCCACGTAAGTCCTTCCTTGAGGCCTGAAATACCTTTCACCCAAACTTCCACCTACACCAAGCTTCATTCAGTGGTAATAAATAAGTCTAGGACTGAAGGGGTCATCAGAGAACATCCCAAAGTTCCCCCATGAAATGTAAATAACTCCTGATTACTTAGTAAAGAGTCATTGGAAATTTCCTCTTTGTCAAGAACAAACAAACCAAACCAAAAAACAACAACAAAAAAACCCCCAACTTTCTTAATAATGGGAATATAAGGTGAAAACCAAAATTAAGTCCCTTTCTCTCTCAGATGTTGTATAATAGCACAAACAGTAGTTTGATTAATAAATAAATATATTATTAAGATAAAATATATAACAAAATGCATGAAAGACAACTAAATAGGGTATCAGGATTTTTTGTTGATATTAACCCATGTAATTATCATAACACTATAACATAGATACTATTGCACTTTTACCAGTGAGAATGCTGAATATTGGATTTATTATTTTGGCCCGATGTCATTTTCTGAGAGCCTATGAACACCTCATGTTTTACCTAAGTGATCAACATTCTGGGCCATCTTTGTCTGCCTTAAAATTCCCTCAAATAAGTACACTTGGATTAACTAAATGTGATAAGAAAACAAACTTGGAGGAGAATATATTGTCAGCTGCAGCTTTCATTTGTTTCTTCCATGGTTCTTTCTGGTTACTGACGAGTATTTTCAAATACTTAAATAAGAGCTTAAATAAGACCACAATGTCTGCACTCGGTCTAGACAGTTTGTTGCATTCGATGAGGCAAAAGCCAAAAGAATGTGCACGGCTTGGTTCCATAAGGAGTAAGGACATCACAGAAACCCACTGGCCCCACACTAATGGACATGATCTCCTAAATCGTGTGTTAAATATTTTCATGAGTCAGGTTGTGTTTCAACTTACAAATTGCTTGTTTCCTTATGACTCTCCTCCAAACCTTACCTGAACAATAGTTCAAACCTACTTTTGAATTTTTATCTCTTTATTTCAGATATTGCCAACTCAGTAACGCATTGTTGACATTTTCATTCACAAATCAGTATACCCCAGTCTTCTCATTTAAAAAAATAAATGGAAATCCAAAGATTCCAAAGGGAGAATTTTTACATTTCCCCCCCAAATGCAAAATTATAAAATTAGTATGTATACTTATCAAAGAAAACTAAGTAAACATACACCTATTTAAAAAAAATAGAAAAATGCCACCACCCAGATATAAACAAAATATGTCATGTTTTTTCATACTAGCAATTTTCTTCTGCATGCGATAGTTGCAATACCTTGGGAAAAATCACTTTAACACTTTCTCCATATTATAATTTGTGAATTGAGAAGAATTTGAGTGCCTCTTTCACAAGATTGGTATGGCCTTTGATTGAGTTAATATAGTAGACAATATGATAAACACTGTGTATATGTTTGCTACTGCCATTGTTATTATGAATATTATGTTTATAAATATAATGATATGGAGGATTATATCATGCTATGTTTTTTATTTAATTCAATTATTTGATAAATTTTAGTTTAATTCCTCCTATATGTAAGATATTGATCTACATGTTAGGGGGCAAAGATGAGCAAGGTCACTCAAGGTACCTGTTTTCATGAACCTTGCATTAGGATTCAGTAAGAAGAAACCAATGAAATTAAAACAGTAGCATTATATACAAGTGTGCATACATGAGGGAGTAAAAAAGACAAATGGTTGGTGATAAGGAGTGCCTGCATTGTTTTCTTTTTCAGACTGAGGGATAAGGAAGAAAATTTGGACAAAGAAGTACTATGGGCCAGATCTGAGTTCTGGGGCATTCCAACATGTAGAACTCAAATTTCACAAAGGTGATCAAGAAGGAGAAGTTACATTGCCCTTCTCAGACCATTCCCTGAAGACCTTAAAAGAGCGTACTATAGGGATACTGCCACATCAATGTTCATAGCAGCACAATTCACAATAGCTAGACTGTGGAACCAACCTAGATGCCCTTCAATAGATGAATGCATAAAAAAAAATGTAGCATTCATACACAATGGAGTATTACGCAGCACTAAAAATGACAAAATCATGGAATTTGCAGGGAAATGGATGGCATTAGAGCAGATTATGCTAAGTGAAGCTAGCCAATCCCTAAAAAACAAATGCCAAATATCTTCTTTGACATAAGGAGAGCAACTAAGAACAGAGCAGGGAGGAAGAGCATGAGGAAAAGATTAACATTAAACAGAGACGAGTGGTGGGAGGGAATGGGAGAGAGAAGGGAAATTGCATGGAAATGGAAGGAGACCCTCATTGTTACACAAAATTACATATAAAAGGTTGTGAGGGAAAAGAGGGAAAAAACAAGGGAGAGAATTGAATTACAGCAGATGGGGTAGAGAGAGAAGATGGGAGGGGAGGGGAGAGGAGGGGGGATAGTAGGGGATATAAAAGGTAGCAGAATACAACAGTCATTAATATGGCATTATGTAAAAACGTGGATGTGTAACTGATGTGATTCTGCAATCTGTATTTGGGGTAAAAATGGGAGTTCATAACCCATTTGAATCAAATGTATGAAAGATGATATGTCAAGAGCTTTGTAATATTTTGAACAACCAATAAAAAAATACTAAAAAAAGAAGGAGAAGTCACTGAAATAAGAAGGAAAACAATTCAATGTTGTGGAAGACTATAGGATTCCAAGCGGGATGATTTCTTGCTTATTTGTCAGATTTTTTTCTTTTTTAATAATATAAGAACGTGTAAATGCTTAGCTCTGATCTATATCATATGACAAATAGCTTCCAAGTTTTAATTTAAATCCTAACTTTATAATTTTTTCTCCACTTAAGTTTATTGCATTTTTATATATTCAGGGTTTTTTGTTTTGTTTTTTATTTAATTGTTTATAGCTTTTATGCTACCTTTAGAGACCATATTAAAGTTTTTCTTATTAAATTAAAATTTTTATATATCAAATACTTCTAAAATCTAGAATTTCATTTTTCAACATGTATCCACTACTTACATGTAGATTTTATAGTTAAATTAATTAAAATAAAACAAAACTTTTAATTGCACTAGCAACAAGTTCAAGTGTTCCATAGCCACGTGTAACTAGTGGCTATTGTATTCCACCATCACAGGAAAATGATTTTGACAGTGCTTCTCAACTTAACAAACAACTGACTCATCTAAGTATTTGTTAAAACACAGATCCTTACTCAAATGATGTATGGACTACATGTTTGTCCCCTCCCCCTGGGTTCTTATGTTGAAATTCTAATCCTCAGCATGACAGTATCTGGAGATGGGGTACTGTCTTCATGGTGGGATGAATTCTTTCTGAAGAGAGAAATGAAATTTCTTTCATATCCATTTCTCCCACCTTTTCCCATTTGAGGAATCATGGGAAGAGTCCTCACCAGAACCTGACCTGATGGCATCCTGGTTTCAGACTTCCACCTTCTAGAACTGTGAGAAATCAATCCCAATTTTTACAGCTCTCCAAGGCTTGTTGTGGCAGTCCCAACTGACCAAGGCAATCTGCAAAAAGACCTAAACTTCTGCATGTTTAACAAATCCCCACATATAAGCCTGGTGCTGTGGGTTTTATAACCACACTTTGAGTTGCAAGTGTCTAGGTTTATATTTGTGTGAGAAATTGCAAAAATTCTTTATGTGCATATATATGTATTTCTGTTTATTTAACTTTGTTACATATTGATATGCATGTTTATCATGTGCTAAGTATCTGTATAATGCTCTTTCTGAACTTTTTTAACCTCTTCTATTGATTTCCAGTCACGTCTTGTGCTATATTACAATAAAATCAATGTAGTTTTGCAGGATATTTTAATTTTTAGTTAAGAACATATGTTGCTAGAAGCTTTTCAAGTCCCAACAGCATCAATTTTATTTAAGTTGGAAATTAGATTCATTGATAGTGAATTTACTTAGAAATAATTAGGCAAAAATTGATTCCTTTCTAGGAGAAGAATTTCTCTATTTTCCCATAATTTTTTGTTTTATGGATTGTTCATGTTCCCCAAGATTCACATATTGAAGCCCAAATCCTCAAATGGTAATTGAGATATTTCTCTCTTTCTCTGGAAAAGCCACCCAGGCTGAGATGTTTTGTTACAGAGATAAGACAGTATTTTTTTAAATGTATTGTTTTCTATATATAAGCTCTTCATACTTGTATATGCTGTTGATCTTCTTATGAAATTATCTCATTATTTTTAATAGGTTTCAAACTGGTTATGTTGGACTTTTCAGGGGGAAAATTTGTAGAATCCCTTCTTCAAGAATTTAGTTTTTAAATTTTTTTTTTGTTTTTTATAACCAAGGATTTTATAACTCAGCCATTTTTTATATTTTATTTTGAGACAGGATCTTGCTGAGTTGCTTAGGGCCTCACCTAGATGCTGAGGTTGACTTTGAACTTGCCATCTTTCTGCCTCAGCCTCCTAAATCATTGGGATTACAGAGATGCACCAACATGCCCTAGTTTGTCTAATTTTATTTATTTATTTATTTAAATTTTATTTTTTTATGTTCATTACATGTACTGTGAATTTTCTATTATTGCAAGACATACCAACTGTTGAGATCTGGAGTTATGCATTCATTCAACAATCCCAAGCACTGACTAGAGGCAGACACCATGCTGGGACCCAGGAAATATAAAGGAAGAATTCCTATCCTTAAGGAGTGTCAGACAAGCACATGTGAAAAATGAAATAGCCATGTCCAGCAAAGTATGAAAGAAGCCTCACAACTGTTTTTAATTCACTGGATATTTCACAACACACAGGACAGACACCAGCTTTTGAGGATATAAATTAGGATAGTACCAGGGTAAGGAAGACATGATTTTTGAAACTTGAGTGTATATCACCCACTCAAAGCAAGTCAGTGGTTGGCCGAAATGGGTGTGTCTGATTTTTTTTAGATATAAATACTTTTTAAATAATATTTTATTGTTTTCGGGCATAGACATAGTATATTTATAGTATTTCTGAAATATTCATGGGAAAATATTAGTTGGACAGAACAAAGGAAGTCCGGTTGGGTCTATTCACAAGTTTCTTGCCAGGAGAATATTTCTTTTATGGCCAGCTTGCTCCTTTGACACTCCAAATGTAGTTTTTGTATATCATTAAACCTTAACTGTTTTTTCTTTTAGACACCAAGTAGCCTGGATCTTGAAGCACCCAGACTGCCATCTGCTGCTGCATGACCCCAAGTCATTCGTGTAACATCTCGTTGTCATAGGGAAAAATCATAAGGAGATATGGTTCCCATTCTACCAAGACTTTCATCTCATGCTGTTACCAGAAGGCTTAGAAATCCTGATTGGATGGGAAGGAGATTAGCTCTTTCCCTAGTGGAATAATTTCATTATAACAAAGGGGTCACCTCCCTAAGCTAAATGTGGAATGAATAATAGAAAGATTACAGATCATGAAAAAAATAACTAAAAAGGCTTTTTTTTATAAATTATGACAAGACTTCGGGTAGGACTTCTTGATGTTTTAGAATAAATGCTTTAACATTTAGGCAACTAGACTGCTCTTTTTAATCCTTACTTTTCTCATTTGCATCACTTTTACACAAAAAGCATTCCTTACCACTTGGCTGATATGTAGAACAAGAAGTATTTTCAGGGCTGTGCTTCTACTTCTCTGCCTTGACAGAATGGACCTACTTAACCCTAAAAGTATCAACTAACTGAATCAGTATGACAGAAAAAAGCTAAATCCTACCCTGACTTGAGAGCTTTAAGAGTCACATCAAGCCCAGAGACATCTCAATGGCTTGTTTTCTATGGACACTGGTGTCACGACCCCCTTGCCCGCAAGGAAGACGCGACTCAGGAATCTTCTTTCAGCAGTTTATTCAGGCCCTTGATATTCTTCTAATGATTCTTCTACTACCCGGAATAATAATTGGATGCCCCTCCCAGCCTTAATAAAGCACCTGGAACCCCAATGCAAAGCTGCCACGTGTACCCTTCTCACAGGGTGCTAGAAAATGACACGCCAACTTTCTCTGATAAGGAGCTGGGAACACGCCAACTCTCTTTGATATGGAGTTGTCCTTCACAGACCACAACGGAGCCAGCGCCATCATGTAATGGCGACCACAGTCCGCAGGAACGGCTCACCACAGCTCCCCCTTTTTGTTTCACTAAGACAATACAGGCGAGAGTAGAGGTCCTATCCCACTGTGCAAAAGTGGCTGCATAGTATGGGCCAGCCCCAGGGGGCGCCTTCCCCAGACCTGACACCATATCAGCCGACGCCTTTTTTCGTGGGGCGGGGCGGAGACACGTCAAACCCGCATGCAATAGGACATGCTCCCCTTGAGGTCCCTCTTCTCAATGGATCACTCAAGTGCAGTGCCTTGCCTCGCATCCTGTATCGTGACGATGGTGAGTAAGAGGGAATAGCTGAGGTTGAACTGTGGCCATGCAGAAGTACAACTACAAACAAGTTGGCAGCACCCTGAAAGAAAGGCACGGACTTTAAAGTGATAGATAAAGACCAGTGTGGAAACCCTTCTGCGTGCAATGGCAACAAGACCCGCAGAGTGCAAGGGCTTTCCAGCACTAAGAGAAAGACAAAAGAAGGACATGTCGTACCCAGTGCAATGTTATAATAACTTGGGGTGCAACGACCATGTCAAAGGCACTAGTGTAGAAACCCATCTGCGTGCAATGGTAGCAAGACCGGCAGAGTGCAAGGGCTTTCTGACACTAAGAGAATAACGAGGAAAGACATGTCAATCCCAGTGCAATGTTATAATAACTTGGGGTGCAATGACCATGTCAAAAGTTTAGTGCTTAAGATGCGCAAGCCAGACCTGTGGCGAGTTGCCAGTTTCTAAAGCAGCAAGAGCTTGTATGATCATAGCCTTATCTTGAGCACTACGAGCCTTAAGGCGACAGAGAAACCACAAACAGAGGAACATACCAAAACAACACAGTGCACCAAAAATGCCTACTCCCACCCACTCCTTAAAAAAGGAAAAAGCAGAAGATATCCAATTGGTGAATTGACCCAGAGTCACGGGATCGACACGGGTACTATTCAAGACAGCTATCTGGGTTAGTTGAGACTGGATCATGTCTTCCGCTTCCATGGACCAATTCCCGGCCAGATATCCACCAATGATGTGGGAAGCATTCCTGGAATCATTAAATCTGACAGAGGTTATACATAAATGTGCACGTTGGTCAATGCAGCCTAAAAGTACTAGGTCAGCCAATTCTTCTACCTGAGCTTGAAGAAAATCTATTCTTTGGTTGGCAGCTAAAATCCCTGACAAAATATGTTGATTAATCACATTTTGCGATTCAAGTATAGTGGACGTTTGTTGAACAACTTGATTAATAGTGGCAGCAGTTTGTACTTGACTGGCCATGGCTACTCCGGCCGTAACTGCTGCAGCAGCAGATGCCGCCACGGCTGTCACTATAGCTGCTGTGATTCCAAAATCTCTGCGGACTCTAAGTAGCTCTACAATAGGAAATTTATCTGGATCCGCAGTGACTGGTATTGGGACAAAAGTTGGAATTTTCATAATTACTGCTACAGTCCAAGAACCATTCCAACACTCAGATAAGAAACAGGTAGTATGAGAACAATCCAGCATCCCCGACGAGGTGTGATTAGCTAAAAGGAACAGGAACGGGGATTGGATACAGACCATTGCAGGAGGCAATGTGGCATAATGTAACAGAGAGTTGAACGAAACAGATGTAAGCCTATTACCTCGTTCACTCTCCTTAGTAGTGCCAGAAACATTAGCCAGCCAACTTTTGGCTCCTAGTAATTGAGCCAATGCGGAAATATCGGCTGAAGCCCCCTTCTCATTGGAAATTAGCCATTGAAACCAGGACCAACCTGTTCCTGTAGAGGAGTTGGCATTGTTGTTAAAGTTATAAACATATCTCTTCAGAGGGGGGGAAAAGGAGAAACCTTTAGCAACTTGATGTTTCTCCCAAGAATGATCCTGACAAGGTGTAAATGTCGGGGGAAAACCAAAATTAGGGGTACAGTAAGGAGAGGCTTTGAAATGAGTGGCATAGCAAGTACTATTAGAAGAAGGAGGCATTGGGATCAATACCTCGGAGATAATAGCTAAAGTAGTTATGTTTAAAACAGAGCTAGTTGCGGGGGTCCCTGAGCCTGATTGCTTCCCTGAAACTACTTGGCTCAATACAGCACTGAGAATACTCCCTGAGACTCGACTGGACCGCAATGGGTCCTCCCAGTTAGTCAAATTTTTGGTCTTAAGGCTAATACAATTAGTGTTCCCAAGACTGAAACAAAAAACTCCTGTGAGATTAACTTGAGACTGATTAAAAATATTTTCCATGTCCCCTCTAGGAGAGGTACAAGGAGCAGACATCTCACATGAGGTAGAAAAAAGAGTGGGGAGGACACTAGAATTACTATGAACTGGCATTGGCATTGGCCATGCCCGTGCCACTGCCCACCACTGCATTGGTGCCATCTGTACCGTTGGCACCAGCATCAGAGCCAGAGCACTCATCAGAATGAAGCTCCTCATCATGGGACTGTTGTGGCACCTCCTGCTGCTGGTTAGTAGATCTCGAGACTCTTCTTGTCAGGCGTTCAGGGATCCACAGCGGCTCCGTGCGATCCTGGGGAAAAACACATACAGATCCTCGTGCCCATGTCAGCACGGGGTCAGGGCCGTTCCATTGGCCCGTAAGAACATCCTTCCACTTAACATAGCCAGTCACAGAGGGCTGAGGGGACACATGTCTATCAGCCGCAGAGCGGCCATGAATATCCAAATTCAAAAAATTAATGGTAAAGAGAGCTAAGGACAGGCGTTCTTTAGGAGTGTGGTCAACTCCTATTCCCCCTTTTTGTTTTTCTAAGGTTTCTTTTAAGGTGCGGTGGGCACGTTCAACAATGCCTTGCCCTTGAGGATTGTAAGGCAACCCATGAGCAAGTTGTACTCCCATAGTAGAACAAAAAGATGTAAACTGTCTTCCAGTATAAGCAGGTCCATTATCAGTCTTAAGGGATGCAGGTGCACCCCATGCTGCCCATGCCTCTAAGCAATGAGTAATAACATTACGTGCCTTTTCTCCCGATAAAGCAGAAGCATGAATAATTTCAGAGTATGTGTCAATAGAAACATGTACATATTTGAGGTTACCAAAGTCAGGCACGTGAGTTACGTCCATTTGCCAGACGACCAATGGCTTCAATCCTCGTGGGTTTACACCATAAGTAGGAGGATGAAGAAATGTGACACAATGGGGACATTGTAATACTATCTGACGAGCATCTGCTCTGGAGATGGAAAAACGTCTACGCAGCGTCATAGCATTGACATGAAAGTTGTGGTGAAACAATTTAGCTTCTTCTAAGGAGGAGGCCAAGCATACCAACTGGCTTCTAGTTGCCGAGTCAGCACAGGCATTACCCTGTGATAACGGGCCAGGAAGAGAGGTGTGAGCCCGAATGTGCATTGGATAGAAAGGGGCAGTACGGCTACGGATAAGCTGTTGAAGCTGATTAAAGTAAGCAGACACAGCATGGGTGTCACTAATAGCTCCTACAGCCTCCAGAATTTTGAGCGCCTGCACCACATAGATGGAGTCCGAAATGAGATTGAAAGGAAAAGAACACTGTTTAAAAACTTCAATGACGATTTGCAGTTCTACCCATTGTGGATTTCCAGGAGCAAATTGATGCTGGACAGGGGGAGAGTCATTAATCACATAAGCTCCCATTCCAGACTTAGAGCCATCAGTAAAAATATTAACAGCCCCTGGAATTGGAGTGGGTGAAGTTACTTTAGGGAAAATGATAGGATGCTCTTTAACAAAATGGAGTAATGGATGAGAAGGGTAATGATTATCAATATGCCCTTGAAACGAGCAACATAGAATAGCCCAGTTGTCTAGAGTAGCACACAAAACATTAAGTTGAACTTTAGAATAGGGTATGATAAGAGAAGAAGGTGCTTGTCCAAAAAATTGAATGCTCTGTTGAATCCCTCTAAGTGCTAACGCTGCAACAGCATCAGGATAGTATTCTAAAGATTTTCCTGGGGATACATGTGGGTGGATCCATAGTAAAGGCCCATCTTGCCACAGTACTCCAGTAGGCTGCCGCATAGTGGCAAGCACACATAACTGGAAAGGTTTATCACTCTGGAGCCTGCATAGAGTGGCATGTTGTATAGCTTCTTCTACTTTTATAAGGGCCGCTCTGGCCTCTTTAGTGAGGGTACGAGGGGAAGTAAGATCTGGATCACCCTTAAGAATAGCATACAAAGGCTGGAGCACGATATTAGGAATATGTAAATAACCTCTTATCCAATTAATATCTCCCAACAGTTTTTGAAAATCATTTAGAGTTTGGAGATCTTGAGTTCTTATAGTAACTTTTTGTGGTTTTAATATGTCATATCCAATCATCGCTCCCAAATACTGAATAGAATCCCCTGTTTGAACCTTCTCAGGTGCAATATGTAATCCATACTGAGCTAACAACTTCACCAAGTCTTTATAGGCCTCATTAACTGACTGTTCTAATTTGGCTGCCAATAATACATCATCCATATAATGAATAATCTTGATGGAAGGATATTGTTGTCTGAGAGGTGCGAGTGCCTTCCCTACATACATCTGGCAAATCGTAGGACTGTTAGACATTCCCTGTGGTAAAACAACCCACTCAAACCTTTGATCTGGTTCCTCGTGATTACACGAGGGAAGGGTGAAGGCAAAACACTGTGAGTCTTTAGGATGCAAAGGAATAGAAAAGAAACAGTCTTTAATGTCAATAGCAATGATATGCCAGCCCTGAGGAACAGAGGAAAGCAGCGGCAGCCCTCTTTGTTTGGGCGTGGAAACTTCGTCCTGAAACACCCCCGCCATACGGAGGCGGATCGGGAGGCCGCCCGTTCCCGAGCCCTTGCTTATCTCTGTTCCCTCTACCTAAACTCCCTAACTGCCGGGACAGCGTTCTTATCTCCTCCTCTTCATTATCTTCTACCTCTGACCCACTTTCGCATGGGGGCGTGCGCAGCACACTGAGATCTGGATACAGTCTCCTCCCGTTCTCCACGCCCCGCACACTCCCCTCTTCCTGAGACACTTCACTCTCTGTTGTTTCTGATTTTTCCTCATGCAATTGTTCTAAAACCTCCTGCCCTTTAACAAGCGCTTCTTGGCATCGGCCATCCGTAAGACAACTACGGACCATCTTCCAGAGGGGTATCACCCCGCCCTCTAGCATGCCCTGCTCACGAGCAAAGTCAAGGTCTTTGCCTAATTTATCCCAGCTGGGTGTAGTGAGGCTGCCTGAAAATGCAAACCACGGTGCAGCTGTATCTACCCTCTGTAAAAATTTCTCTAAGGTACTGCGTTTCACCTCCAGTCCCTTGGAACGTAAAAGGCCATCGAGGGCTAGAAGGAGTGGACTTGAAGTCACAGCACCCATAACGCAACACAAGAAAACACAGAAATCGAAAGTGAAAGTACACAAAACAAAACGAACATACACAGAAAACAAAAACGAAAATACAGAGTGCAATTGCTATGAGATGTAACGCCCTCTCTTTTTACAGAGGAGCAGGTACCTTTTAATGCTCCCTCTTTATGTATAGAGGAGCCTCCGCTTTTTAACAGCGGGTCCCACCTTACCTGGGACTTACCGGCGCGCCTCCCTGACTGCTGAAAGTTCTGGTTCCTGGGTGTTTCTTTGTTTCTTTTCTCCCGGGTCTCGGCACCACTTGTCACGACCCCCTTGCCCGCAAGGAAGACGCGACTCAGGAATCTTCTTTCAGCAGTTTATTCAGGCCCTTGATATTCTTCTAATGATTCTTCTACTACCCGGAATAATAATTGGATGCCCCTCCCAGCCTTAATAAAGCACCTGGAACCCCAATGCAAAGCTGCCACGTGTACCCTTCTCACAGGGTGCTAGAAAATGACACGCCAACTTTCTCTGATAAGGAGCTGGGAACACGCCAACTCTCTTTGATATGGAGTTGTCCTTCACAGACCACAACGGAGCCAGCGCCATCATGTAATGGCGACCACAGTCCGCAGGAATGGCTCACCACACACTGGAGGCATTTTGGTAAGCAACATATAATTTGAATTTCCTGGACCATTTATACCTTTATTCTTTTTCTTTTACTTTTTTATTTGATATTTTGAGATATGCATGACAATAAAATGCATTTTAACATATTATAAATATATGGAGTATAACTTTGCATTTTTGTGGTTGTACATGATCTGTTTGTGAATGTATATATGAACATAGGAGAGTTATGTCTGATTTATTTCACTGTCTTTATTATTCCCATCCACCCTCCTTCCCCTTCATTCCCCTTTGTCTAATCCAAGAAACTTCCATTCTTACCTCCCCACCCCTTTTGTGTGTTAGCATCCTCATATCAGAGGGAACATTTGACCTTTTTTTTTTTTTTGATTGGCTTATTTCACTTCATGATAGTTCATCCATTTACCTGCAAATGCCATAATTACATTCTTCTTTATGTCTGAGTAATATTCTATTGTGTAAATACATATATAACATTATCTTTATCCATTCATCTGTTGAAGGGAACCTAGGTTGGTTCCATCATTTAGCTATTGTGAACTGAGCTTATATAAACATTGATGTGGCCACTTCACTATAGTATGCTGATTTTAAGTCCTTTGCATATATGCTGAGAAATGAGATTACTGAGTCAAATGGTAGTTCCATTCCAAGTTTTCTGAGGAATCTCCACATTGCCTTTCAGAGTATATTCCTTTATTCTTAATAGATGGATGTTCAACTTTAATTTTGTCCAATGCATTTTCTTTGTGTAGTATTGAAGTGAGTAGAAGTGGGTTCTGCATTTGGTTTTATATACTTTTTTGCTTTATTCAGTGCACCTAAAGAAGTGCTTCTGGACCCCAATAACCAAAGGTGCCATAAACTCCCATACATTAATATGTATCCAGAGAAAAAATTGTCCAATTAGCAGACACTGAGGCCTAGAGTAAGGAAAGTGTCAGATTCAGAGGATAATGTGATGGTTCCCAAGTCCTATTCTATGATATGGGAATGGGGAGGTGAAAAAAAAAAGAAAGTCAGGGAGGGAAGGAAGATAGTAATGTGGGGAGGGAGAAAAGGAAGGAATGAGAGAAACTACCATGTCATTTCTTTAAGTTGAAAATATTCAACTTCCAGCAATAGCTATTATTATAAATAACTATTTATCTATTTTGGTTGGGATAAAAATTTATGTAATTTTGTAATATTTTTTTGTTGTCGTTATACAAAAATTTCAGGTTCTTTTTACCCCTGGAAGCTATATTTCAGTCTCTCCTCACTGTGTTTGATTTATTCTGGTGCATAAATGAAGGTAACAGAGACCACTGTGTTGACCAATGATAATGAGAACCGCAGTCCACAAGGTGATTTACCCTCCTTACCCTGGTCAGTCAATGAGTATGAGGCTAGAAGCAAGCCATTTTATTATTTCCTCATATGTGAAAATGTGCTTCAGTCTTGTTTGTCCAATGGACACATACACACACATATAAGCTGTGCATATAGTCTGAGTTATACGTATATATTCAGTAAGATATTGAGAACAGAATGAGGAGAGTGTTTGGGAAAAGTATTAAACAGAATCACTTTGAATAATTTCAGCAGTGAGTCTATAGGAGTTAATGGCACCCGTGCAATAACCATTTTACCTCTTATTTTAGTTAAATAAAGTGTGCACTCTGAGTGAGACCTTTGTTTCCTGTGTGTGAATGCTGTGTGTTCTTCCCATGCGGGCCAGTTTTGTTCTCATGCCATGAGAGCAGGTGGCATGAAGCTATTTTGATGAGGTTACAAGGCTCTTCCCCTCTTTCTCCCAGCAGCAGCCTGAAGTACGTCAGCAGTGATTGTGTGCATGGCTAGGCTGTGCGGGGAGGGTGGAGGTGAAATTGATATCAAATAAGGGTATCAAACAGAGATCCCGATGTTCCCTTTAAGTTGTTGCTCATTTTTATTAGCCCCACCAGGGGTGAAAAGTTTTTAAGTTTAATATCCTCTGTAGTAAGAACAGTATGTGTTGATGGATTCACATTGTTCTTCACCATAAAGATTGTATTAGTGCTCTCGTGGATATAAATGAAGGGGTTTCTTTACCCTCTTCTCATTTAATGATTTAGTAATCAGACTTCAGCTCAGTTAGATAAGAGAGAGGTTCTGCTGCCTAGATGTTAGCCCTTTAATGAGGATGGGAGCCCCCAGGGAGCCGAAATCCAAAGTAGAACGATGCTGCTTTCGGGTTTCTTGTCATTTCTTCAGTTGCTCCTTCTCCCTTTTCCAATGGGCCTAGGGAGCAGGAGCTATCCAAGGTGCTAGAATGCTGGCGGCTCTGCCATTCAAGGCAGACGGAGGGCAAAAGCAGAGGAGAGAGATTACCGCTTATTTCAGAAGGTAGGTTCTTTGTTTCAGAATCCCTGATTAATCAGCAGCAGCATCAACAGACTAAGGCAGCTGGAGAGGTGAGAGAGAAGCAGGGAGGGAGTCATGGGCAGGGAGGGAGGGAGTGGAGAGAGAGAGAAAGAGAGGGGGGGCGTTGTCACGGGGGAGGGACATTGCCACAAGCTATGCTGCTCCAACAATTCAGTATGTAAGTGGCAATCAGAAAGAGAATCATTTTGGCTGAAAGGAGACATTTAGAAAGGATATTTCTGATTTTTCACTTATTTTTGTCTTCACAGAATATAATCAAATGAGGGACCTTAGCCAGCCTGATGATTGCCTTGCATCTTGTAATCATCTGTGTAGCAAAGTGAGTAAAATCATCCAATTTCTTCCCCTCTGGACCTGGCAGGAGAGGGGCTGTGTGTTCATCCCCACCCATTAGCTATGCCCTCTTTTCTCTGAATGTCAATGTAAGGAAGCCAGCACCTGTCTTCTGCCAATGCATCTTCCTAGCAAACTTTAAAAGCCATTTTATCTGATAGGAAGAACATCAAGAACGCTCTGATCTCTAGTGATGAAGAATTTGGGATTCGACACTTTCCCCAAGCAGACACAATGCACTTTAATTGAAGAAAAACTGAGCTGAACTACAAGTCTTTCTCTTATGGTGCTGGATTACTCCTACAGAACTGCCCTGAGATCCACCGTGAGAGGGCTCTGACACACAGAAGTCACCTTCTGAGTATTGCACTAAGCTCTCCCTGGGAACTTAAATTTTGGTATGTATTTCATTTTTCCGATTCTCTAAGCATGCTGATTGAATCTAAAACTAAATAGATCAAGCCACCAGGTTATGAAATGGAATGGGTTTTAGTTAGGGATGCTTAATGCTGAAGTTTGCATGTTTTATTAGGTGGAACAGAAATAAAGCCAAGGCATCCAGTGAGCCTCAGGCTATTTTTACTCCTTTTCCCACTGAGTTACATTACCATGGAAATGGTTAAATGACATTTTCATTAGTAAAATAAGCCACATTGAATTATTAAAAGCAATTGAAAATATTTTCCAGGATATTATTTGACATTCAAGTTGTGCATGCTAGCTCTTTACCCACTATTCCATACCATAAATATTTTACAACAGTCTCTGAGCACATTTGTGCCAGAACTGAGAAACCAATTTTGCATTCTCAAAAGAGACACAACACCACAGAAAAACCAAACTACCAGACACACACCAAACTGAAACTGCTTCTTCCTGACTGATCAATTCTAAACCTCCTTGAGAAATGTATTTTCAGTCAGTATCAGGAAGCTTTCATGAGTTTAAATATTTTCTGCAGAACTTTTGGTTTTACTTAGGACATTTACTTATTTTGTGGAAGAGTTTCCATTCTAATTTTTCCAACTACTCTTGTTGTAAAATACAAGAGATGCAGGTATTCCATATCTAGAAGAATTGTTACATTTAAAATGCTATTTATTCTTATTGGGAAGTCATAAAGTTGTTTTGGTATTGGAAAACTATTTTTTGTAATAAATGTAGTTTTATAAAAAGGATCTTCATTTGAAGAGGTTACATGTTTAGTTATTCTAACATCCAAGAATTCATAACCAAGTAGTGTGAAATAATGAATAAAAAGTAATAAAACATTAACTCCTTTCCTAACATTTCATATTTTATTTATTTATTTATTTATTTATTTATTTATTTATTTTGATTGGAAGGCAGTGATTTTATTTTATTTATTTATTTCATTTATTGTTGGTCGTTCAAAACAATACATAGTTCTTAATATATCATATTTCACAGTTTGATTCAAGCTTTCTTGGTTGTAACTTCAACATTTCCCATTTTGGGCAGAACAGCTGCATTTTGATGACACTGAGAATGAGAAAATGAGCATGACCATGTGTGGAGTTGGGGAGAGGATTTTGAGCATAATCAAAGTGGAATTATAGCACTAATGTTTTATAAGATTTTATCATAAAAACAAGTTTGATGTAATTTACACAGGTTATGGGTTATTACTAGACTATCTAGTCTGTTGATTTGATCCTACTGTGTGACGTCAGCAAATTTCAGAGATCAGTGTGCATATACATGTTACATATGTATATGTATATGAAGGCTGATTACTTAAATACTTAAATGTTCACTCACAATGTGTTTTCAAATTGATCTTAGTGCATGCACAGAATGTACAAGAGTCTTCTCTTCTGCTGAACAACAAAATTAGTCAAAATTGCCTTGGGAAACATTTACTGGATCAATACTAATAGGCAAAATAGGATTTTCTATCTCAGGAAAGATGCAATGATTAGAGTGAGGGGAAAATCAAATTTTAATAACTCAAATTCTAATATCTTCCATACAGCATTAAGTCAGGTGTTCAAAAACTGCAGAAAAATATAAAGGGCAGAGACTAGGAAACTTTCCCATCTGCAAATAAAATAAAAACATAAATATTAAATAAAGAAGAAAATGTCCATTGGGAAATGTATCACCTTGCATTATGGTTTTCATGCTTATTGAATAGTATAGTAATAGGAAAATAAATAAATAAATAAATTGTTCTTTATTCTAGTCCTAAGATTATCTTGTGGAGTTAACTGTGGTCTAAAAATTCAAAAAGCTTCTTGTGGAACTTTAAGTATCAGGAAGCAATTTTCTCCCAAGCTAGAGTGTTTTATTCCCCCACTGCAAAGTACAGGTGGCACATATTCAGGTTAAGGGCATTGTCATGACTCTATATCTTGAGAAATCAAAGTTTCAGATGGAGAACAATTTTATTTCAGAAATTCTGGGCAAAACCTTCAAAAAAAAGGAACCATACCCATAAGTTTAGTGATTAGTAAACTCAGATAATAGTATGTACATAACTCTCTTCTTGGTAAATAAAAATGAAAGGGCCACAGTAAGACTGTGCCTGATAAGTCAGTGGACAAATCTGTCTACATCTGTCCTTATGGAGATAGAGTGGTTGATATCAAAATGCATGAAACTGTACTAATGGAAGATTTGTTCTGAATTTTAATCAAATGGAAAAATGCTTAAATATATGTAAGAGGAAAGCTGGCTTGTGGATTTTTTTTTCTTTTTGTACATTTTTTTTCTTTACATAGCCTATAACATATCAAAAACTTTCTGTGATGGGGAAATTCAAGCTTGACCTGATTTGGTGGCATGTTCTATAAATTAAGACTACACTCAATGTATACCTTAATTGACAAAGGGGATACGCCACACAAATGCATGATCTTTGTTAAATTCTTTTGTATACACATATTTCTCAAAAAAAGCTCCCTATTTTTTTTTCTTTTCAACACTAAGGATCATAGAGTACCTTAGGTTTTTGTATTCCCTGGATGAAAGCAGTAGCTATAGAAAGAAGATAGAAAGTGAATTTAATTTTTTTAAAATGTTTCCATGGATTCCATACTTAGTTTATGTTCCACATGTGTATGAAATAGGTAGTTTTATTTTTTTGTGGGAATAATTGTAATGTTGCTTTCAGCTTTGAGTTAATAACAGGAAAGAAGTATTTATGGCTTTGCAAAAAAAAGAAAATAATAAGGTTATTAACTCAATACAAAGTTAAATGCTTACTGTTCAGAATATGGTAAGAATCCCACCAGTTAAAATGCATCTTTGCTGAGTTGAGTAAAATTTATTATCTTGGGAAGTGGAACAAGGTATTCTTTGCAAAGGGTGTGGTCAACAGAATATAATTAACAAAGTGAACATATAAAGTAAAATAAAGCTAAACAATTAGTTCTCCAGTTGAATTTAAACCTATAGCTGTAGCTTTTATAAGAATGGCTGTGTTTTAATCTAAAAGTTAAACAACAGGATTGTCTCTTGAATGCAGAACACAACAGTGGAGGAAAGGCATAAAAGGACGATGTGAAGTTATCTGAGGATTTTGTGGGGATTCTGACCCAGTCATTTTAGGTCCTTTCTCAAAAGAGTCCCTGACATGAATTGTAAATGTTGGCCACAAAGAAGCAGAAACAGCACTGTACTCTTTGGATATCAGTATGGTGCATTCTAAAGCATAAAGACCACAGATACGTTTTTAACCAATGCTCCATGAGTGTAGAGAGGTGAGGCTAGAATCAAATTCACTTTGAACAAATATGGCTGCAGACACATCCTGTTTCATTTAAAAGAGCTTCCCACCAAAAAAACAAATGTTCCCCTTTAATCTCACCCTCTTTGTTTTTACTACTCCATGCAGAAATTAGAGGTCTATGGGGGCAGATTTTTCTTCCTGTTAAGCTATATCCAAATATTCTACCTGGAAGAGATGCCTCTTTTGCTTCTCATCAAGTAGGGTCTCCTATGATGCCAACTTAGACAATGGGTGCTAGGTAAGCCTTTGTAAATTGCTCCTCTACATGGAGCCTAAGTGGACTTGGTTTAATATCTCACAGCCACACTGCAGCCAGGACTTCCTGGTGTAGAACGTCTTTTACTCCATGCCCATCTCAGCCATAAATATACATTTCTGCGATGAACAGATTTATGATCCTGCTTTGACTGTAGATTCTTATTGCATCAAATTGTAGTTTAAATGAAGTCAACAATTAACATGAGGTTTGCTTTTCTTTAGGGAGGCCTTTAATCTATTCACTCAGAGATCATTTGCCTGAAAAATACCCTTTTGCTGGAAAGGTGGAGTCCAAAGTTTTGGGAGATGGAAAGAGTATTATTGTCCATAGGTCCCAGTGCCCTATTTTTCTAGAGGCAGACAAAAGGGGACAATGGATTGGTAGTCTGACTACAAGTGTTTGGCGAGTGAGGAAGTAGATTAAAATGTATCTTGGCTTCCATTTGCACATATGTGTTTAAAGAAGTAAATTGTACAAAATAATCTACTCACCTATGTTTCCAAGTACAATCATTTTTACTTCGAGGAGTTATGCTACCACTAAATATAATCTTGTGGACACTTAAGAATTGGGAAAAGCATCTAATAATTGTGTTACTAATAGATATAATCATGTTTATTGAGTACATTTGCATTTTGTAACTGATCTTAAAAACATGAGTGAATTCCAATACCATTGTTTTTTAAATTTCTTTTTAACATGGAAACTGGAGCTTAAAGATGTCAGTTAACTTACACAAGTCATAGATCTAGAAACTCCTTGGTTGGGATTTTTAGGGAAGACTTCCAGACTTCTAATCTCTGCCTTCCTGGACCTAGAGCACCCCACATCACAAAGTGCATTTTGTATAGGAAGAAGTAAACAGGAAAGTGTGATTCATGAACACTGAGAGGGTTCTAGTTCATGTTTGAAGACTACCTGTGATTATTGAAGTATTCCTTGTTTATCTCCTCAAAAATAGAGACAATAAAGCACGCATGACCAAATAGTGAAGTTCACCTAGATCTGTGTCCTAATCACACATTTGTGCAGACATTGATGGTGTTTGTCTATTGCTGTGTAGATATCTAGGACAGAGTTCTGCCTTCATTAGTGCCCAATTAATCAACAAGTGCTTAAACCTCCCTGAATAAATGAATAATAATTGAATTGAATACTTCTCTATAATCAGGTCGCAGGACCATCTATCTTCTTACTGTGAAGTTTTACTAGATGATAGAGTTTATTTTTATTTCAAAAGTTTTCATCACCATTTTCAAACCTTAATATCACTCTGATAGTCTAACTATTTTGTGATAATATTATTTAATATTTATCTCAAAAAAATTATTTAAAGTCCAAGAAATTTGAAAGACCACTTATAAAGATAATATTCAGAAGTAAACAATTAACCTTGTTAAGAATTAGACTATATGAACTATCAGAATAACTGGTGTCATCTGGGTTAGAGGAAAACTTTAGGGAAAAAGTAAAAACCTTTGGATAATAATGCTTCATGAAACTGGGAAATATACAGTGTTGCAAGAGGGTAGAGTGGGAGTGATCATTTTCAGCCTGAGGCATTATCTCTAGCATCCTTGTAATAATGACTTGGCTTGCTTAACTCCGGTAAAATTAATTGCCATAAAGTTGTGCTGATTTTTTAAAATCCAGGCATATCTCATGCTGAATGTGGGGTAGAAGTAAATTTCCAATAATAGTAATGCTTTAACTCTCTAAGAAATATTTTTTTCATATCCTCTCCCTGAAATGACAATCATTTTTAGTAGTAATTTCCTCTTGCTCCATATGTCTACAATTTAAGCATCTAATCTGGTGAACTGATATTAAAATACCATTCAATTACATTACATAGTTGGAATTAAAAGAGCATTTTAAAAATGTCTCTATCCCACAACCCACTAGGGCTTAAAACCAAACAAAGTATCATAAAAGTTTAACATAGCCAAAAAATCATTAGTCTATAAACAAGGCCACCCTCCAGGTTAAAAAAAAAAAAAGAAAAATCTTAGATTGTGGAGGAAATCCTTAAATTCACGATGGGCTTCAAATATGGATTGGTTGTCCGCTGTAATGCTAAGAAATTCTAATAAGAAGTAAAACTTCCTTAGCTACAACCCAGGTTGTGAAACATGATTATACTTGTTAAAAAGTCCAGAATAAAAACAATTTGTGATGAAAATGCAGTCTAGGATTTTTACATTAAATAGTTGGACTGATACTTTCAAAACACCCTTTTTATGATTTTTGAAGAAAATAAAAGGCATAAGCTAATTTAAAACTTTTTAATGCCTATCATTTTCCCCTTGTTAATTGGTTTTGCTTCTGATTTTTCAATCTAATTGAAACAAAACTGTTTTCTATACAAAAGTGAATATGCAATCAAAGACAGCAAGCTTTGTTAAAATAAAAGAGCACTCTTTGGGATGTAATTAATTTAACTTTGCATCTATTTTTATTTGCATAAAGCACAGTTTCTCTGACCCCTGGCTTCAGTGATTTGGACAGCTCCTCATCAAGGCATGCTGCTTTCATAGCTTGCTTGCATTTCCTCCCTTCTTTCTTCCTTTCACCCCCCCCATTCACACATCCACACTCATCCAGTTAACATTACTGTTGCTGCCATTCTTCTCCCTACACCTTCATTATGGCATGATCTAACTTGACCTGCACACTGTTGTCGAATTCCATTCTAAAATCTTCAGTCTTCATCTTCTAAACCTTCATACCAGCAAGAGGTAGGAGTTATTGCTACCATCATTTTATAGATGAGAGTAGAATGGACTGGTTGAAAGTTTAATGGTTTTAAATTTTGTTTTGTTTTGTTTTGATTTGACGTGATTTTGATCTCTCAGAAATCTGTAATGCCAGCACCTCAGGAGGCTGAGGTAGGAGGATCACAGTTGGAAGCCAGCCTCAGCAATTTAGTGAGGCCTAAGCATCTTAGCAAGACCCTGTCTCAAAATTTAAAAAAAAAAATTAAAAAGGACTGGGGATGTATCTCAGTGGTGAAGTGTCCCAAGGTTCAATTCCTGTTTCAAAAAAAAAAAAAAAAAACATTTCTATGGCTCAAGTCTTTAATCTCAAGTAGCAATGAAACAACAATTTATCACTGCTGGAGTTACTGAACTGGCCAGGATTAATGAGGTCCTGGTGATCTACAGCATTTCAGTTAAACTAAGTTATAATATGAAGCAGTTATTGAGGACCATTATGGAAAATAGTAGGGGGTCACAAATGGATTATGTCCTATAGAAATTATACTAGAAATGTCTTTGATTGCTATATTTTATATGAATAATTCAGATTTATAAATTTTATTTAAAAACTTTAAGAATAACACATATAATACAAAAGGTTTTTTTTCCAAATAAAATTTTATTTTTATATGAAATATCACAGAAAAATACTTACAACAGTGAGTACTAAATGAAACTTGTATCTGCTATGTTTTATTGGTATAAGAACCCTTTTTTATTGAGCATGGTGGCAAACACCTGTAATCCCAGTGACTGGGGAGGCTGAGGCAGAAGGATCACAAGTTTCAGGCTAGCCTCATCAATTTAACAAAACCCTATCTCAAAAAATAAAAAAAGGTTTGGAGATGTACTTCAGTGGTAAAATGACCCTGGATTTGATCCCCAGTACCAAAACAAACAAAACCCCTCTTCATTTTTGAAAAATGAAATATGACTTTAATTATGCAAACCAAATGACTATCTTCATACACAAAAATCCGCACATTCATATCAACTCTTACTCTAGTAGCTTTGACCTTGGTCCTGTTAATGAGGGAGTGTTGGATAGCCAGGTGACACTTACTTAATAATACTTCAAATACTCTAGAGGAATGTAATGTCCAAGGAGATGTTTTCTCCAAGTGGACTGCTGGAATCATTGGGAACTTGGCAGACACAGGCCAGGGACACTGCACCTTGCTTTTGTCCCCACCTGTGCTGAACTTGTGATGTCTTCTGACTCTGCAGGAACCTTCCCTCTGCATGATACCCTCCAAGATGACCAGCGCTCACCCAGAGGAGGAGGATGCTCTGGACACCTTTCTGCAGTACATTGAGGATATGGGGATGAAGGCATATGATGGCCTGGTGATTCAGAATGCCTCTGACATTGCCCTAGAGAACAATTGCTTGAGAAATAAAACAAACCTGGCCTACCTGAAGGAGAAGAATGAGAAACTCCACAGACAGGAAGAAGCCATAAAGCGGTAAATATAATAAGCATGACCTGGGCTTTGCACACCAGGGAGTCTGTGAGTGCTGCTCCGGCTGTGACGTTATCACCTGGTCAAGAAGGGGCTCTCAGAGTTGGCTGGACTTGATGAGAGGAGGTGACAGTGGCAGCTCCACCGTCCAGGCTGCTGACAGGGTTCTTCCCTTAGCTACAAGTTTCTTGCATGTGTGTGGTGCTTGTGGAGGTTCAGAAAGGCTTGGAAAAAATTCAGCTTCCTCCAAATTAAGGATCAACAACCTCTGGGGAAGAGCACAAGAGAACACACCACCCCTCTAATAGCTTAAGTTTGATGTAAAACCCCACCTTAAGGGCCTTTGTTCATAGCATTTACCATAATATAAGGATCATCTTCTCCCAAAAATATGACCAAATAACATCAATAATTAGCCTTTGATGGCCTCTGGAAGAGGCGGAATCCTCAGTGTGTGCTCCCAGATGAATTTAACGGCTCTTCCATTTCTTGTTTGGTACCAACTATCCCAGGTTAGTTCAAATGAATTATATTTATGGTGCAAAACCTAACAGCTCCAAGCTAATGAGCCTGGCATTGCAGCCTTTCAAATCCCAGAGGCTTGGGAGGCTGAGGCAAAGCCAACCTCTGCATCTTAGCAAGGCCCCAAGCAACTAAGAAAGGCCTTGTCTCAAGATAAAAAAAAAAAAGGACTGGGGATGTGACTCAGTGGTTAAGTGCCCCTGGGTTCCATCCCTTGAAACAAACAAACAAACAAACAAAATTGAGGTTAAGTGTCCTGGGGCATAGGCACCAAAAGAAGGAATAAGTTTTGGTTTTTCAAGAGAATGTTAGTGTTTTAAGCATATATTTGCCCATGGTACATGTACACACCTGTTGTGTTTCATGCAATCCGCTTCTTCAGTGAATCTATTTGCTAAATGTAAAAATCTAACATAGGAAATAATTTCATCAGTTAGCGGGTAACTGAAAATAAGCTATTTTGGTATTTCATGCTAGATTTTTTCCTCTAATTTGGTATTAATATTTTGTATAGTCTGTGTGAATATTATGACATAAAATATTATTTTAAGATAAGTTATTTATGCTTATAGGGAACTAAGCTAAGAGTAAGATTGTGTTACTCCAATATTTTGTGAAAATTAATTTTATATGAGAGAGAGTTTGGAAAAAACACTAGAAAGAAGTGTTGTGGAAGACTGTTTTGAAAGAGTATATTCTTGTGGACTATTAAAATGGGAATGTATTCTATTACTAGTCTAAAAATATTTGCACAATTATGTAGTTGATAAACATTTTCACAATGCACATGTTAATCTTTAAAATGAATTCACTTGTTGTTGGGGACTGTGTTGGCTTTTATTTCTATCATTTCTCACACTTAAATGCCCTTAAGAATCCCCTCCCCACTCAGACTATTTCTGATGGGCTTCTGTAGGTGAGCATTTTACTTTGGTTTCAAATTTGAGTTTTTCAAAATTCTAAACAAAAATAATGGCCAACATGATTTCTAAGTAACTTCAGCTCTACAATCTGGAGTTTCCTAATTTTGGTGTTAAAACTCAACAACTACTTCTTTTTATAAGCATATAGATGAAATTATTTGCTGAATTGTTCTATTAGAATTTTCAGGGCACACATGGGTTCCATAATACTATATTTATCCATACTAACATCTCCTGTTTCATTAATAATATTCAGCATATTTCTATCTAAAGATCTATAGACACTAATAACAGAAATGGCTAATTTTTAGATGGCTTACTGTCAGGTGTTCTAAGGCGCATAACCAACAGTGCAGAGGAAGTTTAAAGTCCAAGACACACAAAGCAAGAATTTGTATAAATGGAGACATGGTGAAACCCTTTCACTACATAGGTGAGGTCTGGAAAACCCAGTTATGTGAACTTTGAGTTGGTCTCTACTAGATTAATAAGCAATAATTTCCAGAATTGTAACAGAAAGCATGAAAATAAAGACAGTTCAGGATAAATGTTGAATTGAAAAGCAGCCAAATGATCTGAGCACATTTACTTCCCCATCACCCCACCTCCTAAACAGAAACTGATTGAACTACTATCAGTTTGAGAATAGAGGGGGAAAAAAGAAAAAAAATTGGAAGGAAATCATCCCTCATGTTATGTGCTAATTGGTAAGAGCTTATGGCGGTTTGGGCCAGGATGCTAACATTAGAGTTGGTATAAAATGATCAAAACACCAGCAACATCTGAATTATTTGATTGATGAATGTAGGAGTTGGTAGAGGAAGCAATTAAAGATTTGTTCTCTTGTTTTCTATTTTATTTTGATTTTACTTAGACTGGACAATAATATTTTCACCTAATGAAATGGCAAAGACTTAACGATGAGCAAGTTTAGGGTCAATTATTGGGGAGCTCCTGCTCACCTTGTTGGAGCATATTTGTGAAGGTCAATTGTGTGAAGCCTTTTAAGGACTCAAGTGGAGAGTCTGAACAGACAGTTGGAGAAAGAATCTGGGGGTTTGGGTAGAAATCAAAGCCAGATGTATAAATGTGACAGCCTTATTCTATAGGTTTAGCACCCAGGAGCCTGGAGGAGAGAAGTAGTATTTAGGTTTAGACAGAGGTGATGAAAGAACCCAGAACTCATTCTTGGGGCATCTAATTGCTCATTTAATGGGACCAGCAGAAGTATCTAGTGGAAGTGCAGTTACAGTTAGTGAGAGGGCAGAAGAATCACTAAAGGGAAAGACACCTCCAAGAGGAGTAAAATATGATTGGAGAAGAGGAATTTTGCGGATAGATCAAATACACGGAAGCCTGGAAAGTCACTGTTGCCTTTTTTTTTCTTTGTTAATTTTTTTAATTTGTTCTTTTTAGATATACATGACAGTAGAGACTATTTTAACATATTATACATACATGGTGTACAACTTATTCTAATTAGGATCACATTCTTGTGGTTTTTCATGATGTGGATTTTCACAGGTTGCATATTCACATATGAACATAGAAAAGTTATGTCTGATTCATTCTACTGTCTTTCCTATTCCCATCCCCTCCCTTCTCTTCTTTTTTCTTTGTATAATCCAATGAACTTCTCTTCTTCCTTCCCCACCGCCTATTGTGTGTTAGCATCCACACATCAGAGAGAACATTTGGCTTTTGTTTTTTGGGACTGGCTTATTTCACTTAGCAAGATAGTCTCTAGTTCTATCCATTTACTGGCAAATGCCATAATTTCTTTCATCTTTATAGCTGAGTAATAGTCCATGTGTTTATATACCACATCTGTTGAAGGGCACCTAGGTTGGTCCCATAGCTTAGCTATTGTGAATTGAGCTGCTATCAACATTGATGTGGCTGCATAACTGTAGTATGCTGATTTTAAGACCCTTGGGTATAGACTGAGGAGTGGGATAACTTGGTCAAATTGAGGTTCCATTCCAAGTTTTATGAGGAATCTCCATACTGCTTTCCATAGTGGTTGTACCAATTTGCAGTCCCATCAACAGTATATGATTGTACCTTTTCTCCCCACATCCTTGCCAACATTTACTTATATTCTTGATAATTGCCATTCTGACTGGAGTTAGATAGAATCTCAGTATAGTTTTAATTTACCTTTCTCTAATTCCTAGAGATGTTGAACATTTTTTCCATGTATTTGTTGATTGTATTTCCTCTTCTGTGAGGTGTCTGTTCAGTTCCTTTGCCCATTTATTGATTTTTTTTATTGTTGGTCGTTCAAAACATTACACAGTTCTTAATACATCATCTTTCACAGTTTGATTCAAGTGGGTTATGAACTCCCAAATTTACCCCATATACAGATTGCTGTATCACATCAGTTACCCTTCCATTGATTGACATATTGCTTTTCTAGTGTCTGATGTATTCTGCTGTCAGTCCTATTCTCTACTATCCCCCCTCCCCTTTTCTCTCTCTACCCCTTCTACTGTAAATCATTTCTTCCATTTGTATTATCTTGTCTTACCCCTCTTTTCCTCTTATATATCATTCTCACTCCCTTTCCCTCCCACCTCTCATCCCTGTTTAATGTAAATCTTCTTCTCAAGCTCTTCGTCCCTACCCTGTCCTTGTTTACTCCCCTTATATCAAAGGGGTCATTTGGTATTTGTTTTTTAACGATTGACTAGCTTCACTTAGCATAATCTGCTCTAATGCCATCTATTTCCCTCCAAATTCTATGATTTTGTCGTTTCTTAATGCAGAGTAATACTCCATTGTGTATAAATGCCACATTTTTTTTATCCATTCATCTATTGAAGGGCATCTAGGTTGGTTCCACAATCTTGCTATCGTGAATTGTGCTGCTATGAACATCGATGCAGCAGTGTCCCTGTAGCATGCTCTTTTTAAGTCTTTAGGGAATAGACTGAGAAGGGGAATAGCTGGGTCAAATGGTGGTTCCATTCCCAGCTTTCCAAGAAATCTCCATACTGCTTTCCAAATTGGCTGCACCAATTTGCAGTCCCACCAGCAGTGAACAAGAGTGCCCTTTTCCCCGCATCCTCTCCAGCACTTATTGTTGTTTGACTTCCTAATGGCTGCCAATCTTACTGGAGTGAGATGATATCTTAGGGTAGTTTTGATTTGCATTTCTCTGACTGCTAGCGATGGTGAGCATTTCTTCATGTACTTATTGATTGATTGTATGTCCTCCTCTGAGAAGTGTCTATTCAGGTCCTTGGCCCATTTATTGATTGGGTTATTTGTTATCTTATTGTCTAATTTTTTGAGCTTTTTGTATATTCTGGTTATTAGGGCTCTATCTGAAGTGTGTGGATTAAAGATTTGTTCCCAGGATGTAGGCTCCCTATTTATCTCTCTTATTGTTTCTTTTGCTGAGAAAAAACTTTTTAGTTTGAGTAAGTCCCATTTGTTGATTTTAGTTGTTAACTCTTGCGCTATGGGTGTCCTATTGAGGAATTTGGGGCCCGATCCCACAGTATGTAGATCGTAGCCAACTTTTTCTTCTATCAGATGCTGTGTCTCTGATTTAATATCAAGCTCCTTGATCCATTTTGAGGTAAATTTTGTGCATGGTGAGAGATAGGGATTCAGATTCATTTTGATGCAAATGGATTTCCAGTTTTCCCAGCACCATTTGTTGAAGATGCTATCCTTCCTCCATTGCATGCTTTTAGCCCCTTTATCAAATATAAGGTAGTTGTAGTTTTGTGGATTGGTTACTGTGTCCTCTATTCTGTACCATTGGTCCACCCGCCTGTTTTGGTACCAGTACCATGCTGTTTTTGTTACTATTGCTCTGTAGTATAGTTTGAAGTCTGGTATTGCTATACCGCCTGATTCACACTTCCTGCTTAGCATTGTTTTTGCTATTCTGTGTCTTTTATTATTCCATATGAATTTCATGATTCTTTTATCTATTTCTACAAGAAATGCTGTTGGGATTTTGATTGGTATTGCATTGAACTTATAGAGAACTTTTGGTAATATCGCCATTTTGATGATGTTAGTTCTGCCTATCCACAAGCAGGGTATATTTCTCCATCTTCTAAGGTCTTCTTCTATGTCTTTCTTTAGAGTTCTGTAATTTTCATTATATAAATATTTCCCCTCTCTTGTTAGGTTGATTCCCAAGTATTTTATTTTTTGGGGGGATATTGTGAATGGAGTAGTTGTCCTCATTTCCGTTTCAGAGGATTTGTCGCTGATATACAGGAACACCTTTGATTTATGCGTGTTGATCTTATATCCTGCCACTTTGCTGAATTCATTTATTAGCTCTAATAGCTTCTTTGTAGACTCTTTTGGGTCTGCTAGGTATAGGATCATATCATCTGCAAATAGTGATAATTTAAGTTCTTCTTTTCCTATTTTTGTGTCTTTAATTTCTTTCGTCTGTCTAATTGCTCTGGCCAGTGTTTCGAGGACTATGTTGAACAGAAGTGGTGAGAGAGGGCATCCCTGTCTTGTACCAGATCTTAGAGGGAATGCCTTCAATTTTTCTCCATTCAGAATGATGCTGGCCTGTGGCTTATCATAGATTGCTTTTACAATGTTGAGGTATGTTCCGGTTATCCCTAATTTTTCTAGAGTTTTGAACATAAAGGGATGCTGAACTTTGTCAAATGCTTTTTCTGCATCTATCGAGATGATCATGTGGTTCTTATTTTTAAGTCTATTGATGTGGTGAATAACATTTATTGATTTCCATATATTGAACCAGCCTTGCATCCCATGGATGAATCCTACTTGATCATGGTGTATAATTTTTTTGATATGTATTTGAATCCGATTCGCCAGAATTTTATTGAGGATTTTTGCGTCAAGGTTCATTAGAGATATTGGTCTGTAGTTTTATTTTTTTGAAGTGTCTTTGTCTGGTTTCGGAATCAGGGTGATGTTGGCCTCGTAGAATGAATTTGGAAGTTCTCCCTCTTTTTCTATTTCCTGAAATAGCTTGAAAAGTATTGGTGTTAGTTCCTCTTTAAAGGTTTTGTAAAACTCTGCTGTATACCCATCTGGTCCTGGGCTTTTCTTAGTTGGTAATCTTTTGATGGTTTCTTCTATTTCCTCTATTGTTATTGGTCTGTTTAGATTGTCTATATCCTCCTGACTCAATCTGGGCAGATCATAAGACTTAAGGAATTTATCTATGCGTTCACTATCTTCTATTTTATTGGAGTATAAGGATTCAAAATAATTTCTGATTATCTTCTGTATTTCTGAAGTATCTGTTGTGATATTGCCTTTTTCATCCCATATGTTAGTAATTTGAGTTCTCTCTCTTCTTCTCTTCGTTAGCATGGCTAAGGGCCTGTCGATTTTATTTATTTTTTCAAAGAACCAACTTTTGGTTATGTCAATTTTTTCAATTGTTTCTTTTGTTTCAATTTCATTAATTTCAGCTCTGATTTTAATTATTTCTTGCCTTCTACTTCTTTTGCTGTTGTTTTGCTCTTCTTTTTCTAGGATTTTGAGATGAAGTAAGAGATCATTTATTTGTTGGTTTTTTCTTTTTTTGAGGAATGAACTCCAAGCGATGAATTTTCCTCTTAGAACTGCTTTCAATGTGTCCCATAGATTCTGATATGTTGTGTCTGTGTTTTCATTTAACTCTAGGAAGTTTTTAATTTCCTCCTTGATGTCTTCTAAAACCCACTGATCATTCAGCATCCTATTGTTCATTTTCCAAGTGATGCTTGATGTTTCCTTTCTTCTTTTATCATTGATTTTAAGTTTTATTCCATTATGATCAGATAAGATGCATGGTATTATCTCTACCCCTTTATATTGTCTAAGAGTTGCCCTGTGACATAATATATGGTCTATTTTTGAGAAGGTTCCATGTGCTGCTGAGAAAAATGTGTAACTACTTGATGTTGAGTGGTATAGTCTATATATGTCAATTAAGTCTAGGTTATTAATTGTGTTATTGAGTTCTATAGTTTCCTTATTTAACTTTTGTTTGGAAGATCTGTCCAGTGGTGAGAGAGGTGTGTTGAAGTCTCCCATGATTATTGTATGGTGATCTATTAGACTCTTGAACTTGAGAAGAGTTTGCTTGATGAACACAGCTGCACCATTATTTGGGGCATATATATTTATGATTGTTATGTCTTGTTGGTGTATGGTTCCCTTGAGCAGTATGAAGTGTCCTTCTTTATCCCTTTTAATTAACTTTGGCTTGAAATCTATTTTATTAGATATGAGTATGGACACTCCTGCTTGTTTCCGCAGTCCATATGAGTGGTATGATTTTTCCCAACCTTTCACCTTCAGTCTATAAATATCTTTTCCTATCAGATGTGTCTCCTGTAGGCAGCATATTGTTGGGTCTTGTTTTGTGATCCATTCTACTAGCCTGTGTCTCTTAATTGGTGAGTTTAAGCCATTAACATTAAGGTTATTATTGAGATCTGGTTTGTTCTTCTAGCCATATTTGTTTATTGATGTTACTAAACCTGATTTGTTATTCTCTTTGACTACTTTCCCCCCTTTACTGTCCTACCTCCCATTGTTGGTTTTCAATGTTATTGTCCATTTCCTCTTCCTGTAATGTTTTGCAAAGGATTTTTTGAAGAGATGGTTTTCTAGTTGCGAATTCTTTTAACTTTTGTTTATCGTGGAAGGTTTTAATTTCATCTTCTATCCTGAAGCTTAATTTCGCCGGATACACAATTCTTGGTTGGAACCCATTTTCTTTCAGTGTTTGAAATATGTTATTCCAGGATCTTCTAGCTTTCAAAGTCTGTGTTGTGAGATCAGCTGTTATCCTGATTGGTTTGCCCCTAAATGTAATCTGCTTTCTTTCTCTTGCAGCTTTTAAAATTCTCTCCTTATTCTGTATGTTGGACATCTTCATTATAATGTGTCTAGGTGTGGATCTCTTATGATTTTGCACATTCGGCGTCCTGTAGGCTTCTAGGATTTTGGATTCTGTCTCATTCTTCATGTCTGGGATGTTTTCTCGTATTATTTCACTGAATAGATTGTTTATTCCTTTGGTTTGGAGCTCTGTGCCTTCTTGTATCCCAATGACTCTTAAATTTGGTCTTTTGATATTGTCCCATAATTCTTGGATGTTCTGCTCATGGTTTCTTAGCAGACTTGTTGAGCTGTCTATGTTCTTTTCCAGTTGAAATACTTTGTCTTCATTGTCTGATGTTCTCTCTTCTAAGTGATCTACTCTGCTGGTAGTATTCTCAATTGAGTTTTTAAGTTGGTTTATTGTTTCCTGCATTTATAGGATTTCTATTTGTTTGTTTTTTATTACCTCTATCTCCCTGTGAAATTGATCTTTTACTTCCTGGATTTGTTTGTCAATGTGATCTTTCATTGTCTGATTTTTCTGTCTCATGTCTTCCTTGAGACTCCAGATCATCTGAAGCATATATATCCTGAACTCTTTATCTGACATTCCATCTGTTGCAGCTATTACCTTTTCTAAAGTTGAGTTGACCTGCATTGCTTGTGGTCCTTTCTTTCCTTGTCTTTTCATGCTGCTCACGTTTCTTTCTGCTTGGTGAAACTGTTGTGTTAGGGAGTGTATCTTTAATGCCTCGGTCCCAGACTCAGCCCTATGGAAGTCACTGCATATCGCCCCGGAGGCCTGGTGCACAGGAGACTCAACTTTCCCGCCTGCGAGACCATTTACCGACCGACTGGGACGGGCAGCCAGTCAGGACAAGAGCGGCCGTGAGCCCACTGTTGCCTTTTACCGATTTGGTGTTAATAAGAACAGTGTTTTGGGAGGACAAAGCCCACTGGAATTATGTTCATAAGAAAAATAAAAAGAGAATCGAAGCAAAATATAGAGAATTATTTTGAGGACTTTCAAAGTCAAAAGCTGCAAAACAATTATAGTAGTTGCATGGCCAGTGTGATTTATGGTTTTGTTTTGTTTTAATTTTGTTTCAGTAGGAAGCAAGAAAACTATATGTTGGTATAAATGAAACCATGGAAAGCGAAATGTTGGTGACTTAGGGAAAAGATTTACTGTGAGTATGTCCTTGAGTAGTTGGGAAGCACAGACCGCTCTGTGGTAAAAGAAAATGTGCTCTAGGTTATGGATGAATGAATGAGTGATGAGTGAATGACAGGCTAAAAAGTATCCCTAGAAAGGCTTCTACCTGGTCCTCTAAGGCCATAGTACGAACTTAAATCAGGAGTCAAACTTTAGAAGAGAAATGTGTTGGAAAATCAGGACATCTGAGAATAAGTAGTGGAAAAAGAGGCAGAAGGACCAAATTACTGAACAGTGCTATTTTCCTGCCTTCCCAAAGTTTCATTCAGCTAAAACTGCAGAATGAAAGTAGAAGTAGGAGCCTGAGGCTAAGGACAAGCTCTGGTTGGAAAGCAGTGTGCTGGGAAGATAACCCAAGGTTGCAACCCTGTTTTGTGCCCAGGTGGATAAGGCAATCCACGGTGATTACCCACACCAGTGAGCCTCACTCTCTGGGAACTACCCACACTCACCCCTCACCTCAAAGGCAATCACAGGGTAAGATTGGATGTTAATGGTAGAAATAACAGGCAGACATACAGGAGACAGTCCTGAGTGAGGTCAGTCATAGCCCAAAGGACGGTCCATTAGTGTCCTTGTAATTGTTACATGTGCCAGGAATGGAAAGATGCAGTACAGTTGTAGATGCTTTCTACAACTCTTTCTGCTCGCTCTCATTTTCCCTACCCCACATCCTTTTCTGGAATTTTTGTTGAAAGTACAAATATCTCAGAATGTTATTAGAGCCTTTCCAAAATTGTTGATGCTTTTCTGATTTCCTTTGTCCTCCCGTGCTTCACCATCCCCAAAGCAAAATCACGCACAGCATGAGGGCGTACATGTCTCTTGATATCATTGGGGGAGACAGCTACCCAGAGAAAAGAGAAAGAAGTCATATAAGCTATGGTTGGATATTAAGAGAAGCGGGGCTTAAAGACCTCTGCACTGCCTAGGGAGAGGGTGTCTCATCAGGTGGTACAGTCTCAGCATTTATAGTAATGTACAAATTCATTTTTATTTTATTCACAAGGCAACCAGTGTCCTGAGATTTTGACAATTTGAAAGCAATAATAATCTTTTTTTGTCCCCTTAACTTACATTTAAGATGAATTAACTTTTCTAATAAGAAATGTATTTTTAATTCTTTGAGAGAGAGTCCAAAGCCTTACATAGGTGTTCAGGGGTTCCAGAAATGGTAACAGATGCAGAGTACTCTCAGCCAAACCTAACACATATTGTCATATATTTTCCAATGCAGTTTATGTCAAGTAAAGAAAATTCAACATGGCATTCATGAACACAGTCTAATTAATTAAACTTATTTAATGTCTCTCCTGAATGCCTTTTAAAATAAATACTACGATTTAATATATAGGCTATAAATGCCAAAATTCTAAGGAGGAAGGATGTTTGACCTTGAAAAGGCATTGATGATAATTCTCTGTGAAATATGCCAGTTGCAATTTCAGAAATGTGCAGACTGCCAAGGATTGCTTAAAAAATGGAAATAGGATTTCATATGATTGACCTTCTGGATCACATATGTGCTGAAATGCCTTTTGTGCTGAAGCTGGGAAGCTTAAAACACTGAGCTCTTAGAAAGAGAATATTCTCGTCGCATTCTCATCAATCTAAGTCACTTAGACTTTCTAAGCCCAATTCCTTATTTTTAAACTAACTTGAGCCCCTTGTCACTATTAACTTTCTTATACCTTCACTTCCATTTCTCACATGGGATTTTACTGAAAAAGCTGGTTCGGTGAAAAATACTAAATAAATAAAAAGTGATGCTGTTAGTGTTCTTCTTAACAGCTACAAATAACATTTGGTGTGAAAGAAAGACTTAAGAGGGTGAAAAATTAATGGAGAATTTAAAAAATTCTTTCTGTGGTTCATCTTTTTTGCTTTTAAAATCCTAATGGTTTTGTGCAGGCACTGTTAAATGAAATTAATTTTTCATTAAAAAAATATAAGAAAAAAAGCATGCAAAACCCATAGCTTCCAACTAAGTTCACTCTAGATGGATTACAAAATCCTATTTGTCACATGAGTAGGGGAAAAGTAAGAAACAGGCTTGAGAGTGTATTGAATCATTGACTTGGCTCAGAGGCCTGCCAATAGGAAGGGAACTGACCAGAGAGAACAGAGCCTAGCTGTATTCTGTAAGAATGACTTTCATGTACCTGTTAGGTCCCCTGGATTTTCACTATGAGCAATCCTGTGTTCAGACCATTGGGTCAGGATATTCATTGAAGGTAATTGCCAATCAAAAGATGATCCTACACACCCAAAGTATGATTAGCATTTAGGATCCCCTTCAAATATATTTTCTTTCTGAATTCTGGAACTAGCCCCTGCACCATCTCATTTTGTTATTGGTCATAGTATTTTGGAAACAAGGAAATATGCCTGAAACTAAAATTTGTTCCCAGAACATATATTTCTGACAATAATTTTATTATAGGAAAGGGGCTGGATGTTTTTTTCCCCCTGATAATGCAAATGCTACATTAGTGAAATTTCCCCAAACATTGTAAATCTGGAAGACAGCTCTAGACTTTAGCAAAGTGGTTTTGACACAAAGGACTACTTAGGCTGATTAGCAACATTTCTATTCCCTGTGGATGCCCTCAAGGGATCTATCTGAGGTTATATTTCCTCTTTAAAAGTGACAGTCAGAAATGGAATTAGATTACTTACAGCTTCTTTTAAAAAACACACACAATTTCCTATTAGTAGGTATATTTGAGAGTTATTTATATTTGAGGGTTTCAGAGTTCTGTTTTGCAGAGAGAATCAAAAGACACTGATGTTCATCCTTTGGGTCATTAGAAAAAATAAAAATATTTGCCTTTATTTCATTAACGCGTTGCTTCCCCAAAAGCAAATGGTGGTGACAAAGTAGTGAATTGGTTATTATTTTAAATTATTTCTTTACCCAAACACATAATTACACTAAGAGCTCCTGGAGAAATATTAGCTGTAACATAAATCTTTAGATTTCTATGGTTTCTGGAATCATACCATGATTGGTGGCAGAAGACCGTGGAAGTAGGGAACATTTATTGAAGTGCAGTTTAGTGAATGATGTGCTCATTGGGTGCAGCTCAAATTGCTACTTTGTTCACAAATAGCTAATCTCATTGGATTTGTTTTCCTTGGGGATTTTTAGAAAAAATGAAGCATCCTATATGTATATGAAAACAGGTGTTGAAGCATCATTGCACAGGTGGTTGAAGACAGTTAAATGAACAAAGGTTCAGAAACACAGTGCTCAAATGTTAGTAATACTGAACAGCCAGACTTAGAGTATGGTGGGGAAGTGCTTGCAGCTCGCCCCAGGTCCCCTGCTTCTCCAAGCACAGGAAAAATCCCTTAGCCACACCATCCACAAGTAAACTCAAAGCTGCAGCTCTTCAGGGTCTGGCTGCACGCAATGATTCCGCTGATCTGATCTGATGTGAGTTTCTGACCTAATTTTGCTGTAGGACTTAGTGCTCAGGCAGAGAAAACAAGGTTAATGTGTTGATAAGGGGCGAGATTAAACAGCAAACAGTATCTTAATAACCCTCGCTAATTTTGGCTTCCTTGTGTGTTTGTGATTAATTCAAATCACTTTTCTATTAATCACTTCAGAGGGCCACAAGCTGCTTTGCTTGTTTTTATGTTAAAATTGTGCATCTGGTTTGTCTTTGTCAATGCTAAACAGTATATTCATGCTTGGGAGTAATTTTGATCATAGTACCAAATGCATGGGAGGTTCTTATTCATAGAATCATATGATTAGAAGAGAAAATTAAAAAACTTGCTTTATCCATCCTTCACTGATTCCTCTTTTTTTTTGAGGCAGAAATCATATTTGCAAAACTGATTCTTAATAACTTAATTTATATATTTTTGAGTGCTGGTGATGAAAGTGAATAATTTTGTTGAACGTGTATCTAAGGACACTTCTATGCAAATGTGAAGTCTCTCTTGCTGGCCTCGTGTTTTCAGTAGAGGTCACTAACTGCCCTACGATCATTAATCTGAATTTCAGAACTCATCAACTTACAATTTACCTTATGCTTATGTTTGTAATGGTGGTGATCCTTGACTTCTCATTTAGTCACCTGCCAGGACAGATTAGAGGCAGCATGGGGAGGGGGGCTTTAAGCCTCCTTTCCAGGTAAGCCTCCTCCACATTCTCCTCTCATACCTTTTCTAGAGCTCTTTGTATTGCTGGTTGTTTAAACTTTAATTATAGCCTGGACCTTACACTTACTTTACGTTCTAAGAAGTACAGTGCCTGTTCAACATATCAAATAAATAGACAGATGTTGGCAAGAGGAGGGGCTTTTCAGAATACCGCTGCATATGACCCAGTCAGCACAAGAACGAAACTCTGTGAAAAGCGAACCTTCCACATACCCAGTCCTGTGACAACTGAGTGATTTAGAGGAAACCCTTTGGACACTTCAAGGTAATCTTTCTCTTAAAACGACTGTTAAATATTTAGAGATGGTTTATGTTCTCTGTTCTAGGGCTATTTCTTTTGTTGGTTAGTGTATTGAAGGATATTCTCAATGTTTTAATTTTGATGACTTTTTAAAAATATTTTTAAAGAACAAATAATAAAAAGGAAATATTGTAGATCAAGGCTATGAGTCAAGGGGTATTTCTTTTTGTGACTAAAAATGTGGTCTCTCTGGGAGAACAGGTTTAATGTAACTATTGAAATGGCTAAAGTGAAGCCTGAATATGCTAATAAAATTGCTCCAAGCCTTCTGTCCAACTGTGAGGTAGCCTGAAGAAAATGTCTCCATTATAAATGTATGGGTTGCCTTGAAATTAATTTAATCATGAGTTGATAGAAGGCAAATCAACCCCCCCAAAGATGAATATCTGCTTGAAAGACCTGCCTCCAGTTAAAAGTTATTCTCAGTAATGCTCATATTTCCAATAAATAACAGGATATTCATGTCCATGCTAGAATATAAATGTAACTAGCTTGCCGGGAAGCAGACAAAAAAAAAAAAAAAGATCACTTTTTTTTTAAAGAAAAGCACTTTGAATAAGATGTACAAGGAAGACTTTTTTAAAAAAGCAAAAAAAAAAAAGACCAGCATTTAAAATCCATTATTTTAATTAGTAAATTGCATTTTAGTCTTTGATTTGGAGCTAAGTATACCACTTAGCATATTCTGATGTTTGAATAAGAAATGAAGTGATTCAGCATTGAATGAAAAACATCACCAAGGAGACTTTTAATTTTCTTTCAGGTTGATGTTTATATGTGTTGTATAGCTATTCAATTTTTATTTGGAGTTTTATTAAGTATTTATTGAGCATTTATCATATGTGAGGCATTGTTCAAAGTGTTCAAGGTTAAAACAGTGACCAAACAATAAAAAATGCTTGCCCACACAAGATTCACAATGTTGTGATGGTGACCGGGGGCAGAAGCAGGGGAAAACAGACAAAAATCAAGTAAATACAAAATTAGAATGTGATAAATTGGGGATCAGGGTCATAAAAGAGTACAAGTTGAATGATTTTGCTTAGGGAAAGGCTCACAGAGGATGTCACTTTTGAGTGAAGACCTGAAATAGGTAAGGGAAGAAGCCAAGCAGCTGTCTGAGGCAATAGGCTTCCAGAAAGAAAGACTGACAAGAGAAGAGGTCATGGTCCCGGGTAGAAGTATTGCTGGCATGTTGAAGGAAAGTCAAGGACATCACTGTGGCTGGAACAGAACAGAGCAGGTGAAATAGAATGAGGTGGATGTTCACTCAGGCCAGAGGCTACGCCCATTTGTCTGGGCACAGAGGTTACTGATGGAAATTTGATTTTAACTCAGGGTGGAACTGGATGAGATGAATCCAAAGAGGATCATTCTGGCTGCTTTAGGTAGCAGCAAGGAAAGAAGGAGGCACAGCAGTTTGGAGCCTCAAAAACAACTGGGCTGAGGGAAAACCCAGGCTAGGACCTGAGTGACATAAATGCTGGATGTAGTGGGAATGAAGATACATTTTAATAGGTAGAATTTGCAGAATTTGGTGGCAGATTGGACAAAGGGTTTGAGAGTCACATTAAAGGAAGCTATTTCCACAAACTGAGAGGGGGAAGACAGAAGAAGAAGTAGGTTTTGAGAAAGGTTTTAAACATATTAATTTTGAGATGTTTCTTAAGTATCTAATGATTGAAAATAGTTGTTCAAATTTTCTAGTTCATTTTTGACAATCTGTAGATATAAAATCAAAAATTTTAATAGAAAATTGAAATACTCTTATAAAACTCTAAAAGTCATATACATACAGTCTGTTTGAGAAGAGACTTTTTATTACAATAAGAAAAATGAATATGAAATGTACCCTCTTAAGCAATTTTTAAATGTACACTACAGTAGTATTAACTATAGATACAATGTGGTACAGTAGATCTCTGGAACTATTCATAGTGGGCACATGAAACTATATATCCATTGAATAGCAAATGGAGGGTAAGCGTCTGGATTAACCAGAGCAAATGAACAATTGCGTGAAGGTCTCTGTTTTGTGCAGTTGGAGATCATGATTCTAAGAGCTATATGATCCACACACTCGGGGGCTTTACAATTCAGGGCAGAGCTCACAGTCCTCCTGTAATTCAAGAAGCCAGATAAGAGACAGACATAAGCCTACACAATGCCTGACATTTTCAAAAAGGAAAATTACTGTGAAACAGATAGATTCAGCTATTATCAGCATTGGTCATGTTGACTTAGGGCTTTTTGACAATGATGGAGACATAAATAATTAGTTTGCCAATTGATGCTCACAGGACATTTTTTTTCAGTTGGAAGGTATTTTGATAGACCTGTTGTAAGACTTAAATTTGGAATGTTAGGTGTGGATTGAAGGCAACAGAATTTAGGAGAGAGGAAATTCCAGTGTCCAAGTTCAAGATGGAGTTGGTTTCTTTACTTGCTAGCTTTAGTGATATCCATTAAAATTTCTTGATTCTTAAAATTTACTGTTTTTGTTGTTGCTGTTGTTGTTGTTGTTGGAAGAAACAGTGCTCATTTTGTTCAGTTGTTAAAAGAAGCAAGGGATACAACATAAATCTTTGGAAAAACTACTGGGGAAGTGGACATACAGCTATTTTGACTTGATAACTGCCGTGATTTTAGTGTTATTATTATTATTACTCTTACTGCTTTTCTGTCATTATTGTCTTCATTTTCATCAAAAATGTGGCTACATTAATAATGACATCTGGCACCATGTTTGCAAGGGTTCTGCTCTACCTACAGTAAAAACAGTATGGAAAAGGGATTGATGGCTTTGAGCATTTGCAAATAATACAGGTACCTATTCCGCAAATATGATTTACTTTTTACGTTATCATTTTTTCACCTTATTATAAACATGTTTTGTTCTTTCTTTTTTAAAATAGTTAAAATTACAGAAGGAAACTTTTGGCATATGCATAGATTCTAAAATGATGCAATAAATTGTGGCTGTATATCTTAATTATTAAACCAGCTTCCAAAAGTAGGAAAGCTTTTTTTTTTTGTACATAGTAGGTTTTTAAACATTTGTCAGTGCAGATTGTTTTGAGATCATTCAGTGCACTAATGATGGCTTTTCAAGGGAACAGTTAAGCTGGCATATCATGTGGTATTTACAATGAAATTTGCGAATAAATTTCTAAATATTTTAAGGGAATTACCTTGAAAGTTTTCCATCTTGGCACATGAACTATTAAATTTTCACTTTATGGAAATACATCTTTCTTTGAAATTTCTATACCATTTAGACTATAACTGAAGAGTGATATAAATAATGAATTCCAATGATAGAATCATTGTATCTACAGGAGCTAAAATCTCAAACAATTTTTTTTTTTGGTGCTTAGCAGTTTGATTTCCCTTTGGGAGAGCAAAGCATTTTCAGAGTCACACTTTAAATGCTGTTGCATGTTGCCCTTCATCTTGATTTGAGGATGCAGTGGAGGCTGGACCCATGGTGGTCTGCACTGCCCCATGTCTGGAGATAAAGGCCTACCTGCTTCTAACTCCTTGGTGCAGTCACTGTGACTCAGACATGTCCAGCTCTTTATAAAAAGAAACCACACATGGATGGAGAAGCCTGAGGTTTTAGGAATTTTCCTAGAGGAATGCTTAACTTCCTAGGATGCACATTGTCAGATTTCACATATAATTTTTAAAAATTTGTTTGAGTGCCTGTTTATAAAACACAATTATAATAGTACTTGTTTTGGAGATAAATGACAAAACAAGATGGGAAATCACTTGTCAAGCAAGTTGTTTTCTAGGTCATTATGAAGAGAACATTTTTCTTCCCTTTCAGCTGGTATTTTATCTTATTTAGGGGAGCATTGGCATTTTGTGATTTACAAATATAATGAACAGTAATGGAGAAATTTCTTAAAAAGATAATGGGGAAATATCTATAGGGATTAGAGCATGTGAAGATGCTTCTCTCAGAAGAAGGAGGATGACAGCCCTTTCATCCTCCCCCATTCCAGGTTTGAAATCGTACAGTAAGGGATATTTGTTCAGGGTGAGACCAGAATCTGAAATAATTCATCCTTACGTTTCCTTTAAGGTGTTTGAGGAAAAGATCATAATCAGTGTGAATTGCTCTCTCCTGTCTAGAAGCCTCTGGTTGATGAAGCAGAGCTAAGAGATGTGCAGTTCATGACTTTTCTGTTGATCCTGAATCCTATTCAAAGTTCCCAAACCCCAGCAGATCCCAACTTCCCCTATATCAATAAAAAGAATGTATTTTGTTTAGAAGAGAATGCCATGATGCATAAAAACATTCATTCCCAGAGATTAGTTTTTTTTCAAATGTCAAATATTGTTATTAGATTGTTTCTTCTTTTTATGTAATTTTACTTTTTTTCTTCTTAATAACTTGGTAGGATTTTTATTTATTTTTTCAGCTTCCTTTATAATCTGTTTCAATTCCAATCCTTATTTTTAATTTGTTTGTTCTGTTTAGCATGCCCATAGTTACTTAAAAAGCCTAGGTATATCAGATAAAAACAAAGCAGGGGAACACATTTTCAAAACAGGGTACACTATTCAACAGATTAAATGGGATAAAGAGAAATGGGGGAGGGGGGAGAAAATGACTGCCCAGTAAAAGCCTTTTTAGCAAATCATACTGAATCTAATTAATAAAGAATACGTCCACTAAAGCCGTACAATCAATCAGCCATGTGTGTTAGTGATGTCTAGTCCAATTAAGGTAGATAAATTGTTCTTTAAGTGTCAGTCAGCTGCCACTCAAATCACAATACAAATAATACATGCCATGCTGAATTTTCCAATTCATGACAAATTTTCTTTTCACCGAGTTAGACTGAACTAAACAGGTGTAGAAGAGTGATATCTGTTTGAGTGAACACTGCCAACATCAGAAAAGAAAAAAAAATGATAGATAACTGGAGAGACAAGCAACAGACAAAAGCTGTGAATCAATTTACCAAAAAGTAACTGGCAGAGGGTAATCCAACCAAACACCCTTGCCAAAACTGTCGATTAAAAATTAAAATTACAGGTATGGTGGCACATGCCTGTAATCACAGTGGCATGGGAAACTGAGGCTGGAGGATAGCAAATTCAATTCCAGCCTCGGCACCTTAGCCAGGCCATGAGCAACTTAGCGAGACTCTGTGTCAAAATAAAAAAAATAAAAAGGGCTGGGAATGTGACTCAGTGGTTGAGCATCCCTGGGTTCAATCCCTTGTACCTAAAACACAACAAAACAAAACAGAAATAAACCAGAAAAGCAAACTCGGTACAGAGTCCAAAACCTCAGATGAGAGCATTACTGTAGTGTATGTTAATGTAGCATTACTGTAGGTATCCATCATATGGAAACACTGAGACACAAGAAGGGAATAAAAGATAACAGGGAAAAAGTCACCGTACACTTCCAGGAATATTTTAATTACAGAGACTTAGTGTGTTTTCTAATCATGCACAATTTCATTGACTAATGGGTAGCATGACGAATTTCATTCCAATGGATAGCTCCAGAAGCTCTCATTATAAACAGGTACTTTGAAAGACCCAATATAATATGGCTTTGTGCGGCTCTGGTTGGAATTGATACCTCATGATTTTTCTAAGGAAGTCAATCTGTTTCACATATGACCTGAAAATAAAAGCACCTGCTTTTGAACCTACAGTGGAAAGGAAAATATTCTGTCACTTCTCACAATATTAAAAGTCTCCGAGGAGAAATTGTGTATGTAAGAGAGCATTTTGAAATGAGGTGGAGGCACTGAGCCTGTGCAGCTGCAGAGCTGCATTACAGTGGAAGAAGGAGAGATTAGGGTGGTATTGGGTTTTAGGAAGGAATGCTTCTTGTGGATTTGTCATTAATGCAGTGACCCTATCTTTCAAGTCTTTTCATTTCAATGTGACTTAGAATTCTAAAAAGAAGTCAGCTTAAAGGTATCAGCACAATCCCTTGTATAAGTTGCCTTTAGCAAAAGAATCTCTATCTTTAATTTAACACAATTGGCAATCTTGGTTGGAGACAGAATGTGATTTAGTTAACATGAAAAGAGAATGACCTCTGTCCCCCAGAGTTGAATGAGAAGTTCAATTCCAGCTTGACAGTATGTATGAACTATTGTAACAACAATAGCCGGAGAACAAACAAAAATGGCCTTGGGCAATATGGGAGGGATGGACAAATCCTCAGACAGAAGCCTGATGCTCTCCTGGACAAGTGTAGGCATATTTATTTCTTAATGTTGAACTGCAATAATGCATGCCCATGAAGTTACCTAAGTTACACAGATAACATCTGGTTTAAGGATCAGGCTCATAATGATCAACCTGATACAATAAAACTATCTCTATGTGCAACTAGCAGCTCTTGTTAGTTGCTGATGAGGATGTGAAATATTCCGGTAGATAAGAAATAGTGTGAGGTAGATACATTCCACTAGTTTCAACTCTTAGGTCAATTTAGTTCATATAAGTCTCATTCTTGTACTGAATTAATCATGAAGATATTATCAGTAGTGGAAAAATATGTCCTTTCTATAAAATTCCTATGATGAAGAAAACTTGGAGATATTTTATTCCTCATGTGTCTAACACAGTCCTCAGGTTACTTAAGTAAATGCAATGCATGCATTTAAGATCAGTCCAGATACTCAAAGTCAACATTTCATTTCATTTTGTTTATATTCTTGTCTGAACTTTAGGGGAAAAGAGAGTGTCCATTACCCCTTTGAAATTCTCTCTTTTTTTAATTATATATTTTTGATAGTAGAGTGTATTTTGATATATTATGAATACATGGAGTATAACTTATTCTAATCAGGATCTCATTCTTGTGGTTGTACATAATATGGAGTTACACTAGTCAAGTATTCATATATGAACATAGAAAAGTTATGTCAGATTCTTTCTACTGTCTTTCCTATTCCCATGCCCCTACCTTCCCTTTATTCCTTTGTTTAATCCAATGAACATCTATTCTTTCCTTCCTATCCCCCTTTTTTGTTGGTTAGCATCCACATATCAGAGAACATTTGGCCTTTGGTTTTGGGGAATTGGCTTATTTCACTTAGCTTGAGAGTCTCTGGTTCTATCCATGTATTGTCAAGTGCCATAATTTTATTCCTTTTTTATGGTTAAGTAAGATTCCAATGTGTATTTATACAACATTTTCTTTACCCATTCATCCATTGAAGGATACCGAGGTTGATGCAATAGCTTAGCTATTGTGAATTGAGCTGTTATAAGCATTGATATTGTTGCATCTCTATAGTATGCTGATTTTAAGTCCTTTGAGTATATACTGAGAAATGGGATAAAATGATGGGTAAAATGATGGTTTCATTACCCCTTTTAAATTTATTAAGATATATTGAAAATACTGAACTAATAAAATGCTATTTTGTATTAAAATGCTATTAGGGCAATGAACTAATTAATATGAAATTTTTTATCAAATTGTTTTTCTTCAGTATATCAAATTAATCAAATATCCATTTGTACATTTCCTTTAAATATTTTTCAACCTTGATTTGTATTACTCAGATCCTAATTGTCATCTCAGTACAAAGCAAATATCCACATCAATAATACACCTCACCTCTTTAGGTACTGTAGCAAAAATCTTCCACTTACCCTGGTTTCAAAACTAGAATAGGCATTTTAAAACTTTTGAATATTGGTTTTTAAGACCTGAAGTCCAAGAGCTATGCTCTACCATTATCTGTCAAATCCTTTCTTTTACATATCTACAATAAAAAAGGCATAAATGCATCAGCAGGCAGTGCAATTACCAATATTTACCCATCTAGACTTCAAAAAACTACAAGACTGAAATTCTAATTTTCTTTTTTTTGTCAACTCATTTTAATCTATTTCCTTCTGCCACCCTTATTGCCTTAGACCTCATAAAACCAAAGCACTAAGAGGAAATAAATTTGATACAAAGAGAAAACTAAAAAGAGATAGAAGTGATAAAGGACATTTTATCCATTTCACTACAGATCCAGAACTTTCCCCCTCCTTATATAGTCTCTGAAAATTTATACATTGTAAATGATTCTGTAGACTCACTATGAATAAAAAGCCTTGCAATTTTGTTAATTAAAAATGAATGAGTCTATATCTATTATAGTAAAAGTTGTATGTCTACACTGACATACCTTAATTATTATAGCAACACTGCTTATCTAGAAGCCACATATTTGGTAACATCAACTATAGAAATTGCTTGTTGAAGTGAGAGAGTATTCATAAAACGAAGACAGAAACATTTTAGGTGGTGAGTTCAAGTCTATGGAGAGATCAATGTATTCTCCCACTGTGGAGTCAGTGAGGCCCACATCCAACAGAGATCTCCAACACAAAGAAACTCAAAACAAGGAAATAGGTGTGTTCACACACAAGGTACCATCATCACCAGGCACTTTTTGCTCAAACTATTCAGCTGGCATTCCAGATGTTTTACCTATATTTTAGTTTTTGTGAATATGAGGGTGGTGTGTGTGTGTGTGTGTGTGTGTGTGTTTGTGTGTGTGTGTGTGTGTGTGTTTGATCTATTAATGTTTGATGGATTACTCACAGAGCATTTCTCACCAGGAATTCATCCAACAAGTAAGGGCACTTCGGTTATTAAATTGAGATCTCATGTTAGAGGCCATTAAGCAAATTATTTAGTGCATTTTGCATTAGAAGGTTGGGACCAAGTACAGTATTTTATAACTGGTTAATTTCATGCTACAATTAAATTCTTGACACACACACTTGGAGTGGGAAACTATGGGAAAGGTAAAATTAAAGAGGACTTTCTACTTGAAAAAGAAGTTTTCTAAGAGGTCTACATTGCACATTTAAAAGACATTTTTTTTTGTCCTAGGATATAAAGTAGTTGTTGTTAGAGAATGATCAAAACAGAAATAAATGCTTTTATTTTTATTTGCTTTTGGATTTTATAGAACCAGCAGGAGATTTATTTTATAATAGATATCAGCAGTCACCTTATTGAGGACAATTTCAAAGGCAAATTTTTATTTCAAATAATGAAAATGTACTAATTTGATATATGTGTTATATACATTTTTAATTTTCAATTTGATGACCAGACTGTGAGAAGGTGAAATACTGTGTGTGTAAGTGTGTGAGTGTGTGTGTGTGTGTGTGTGTGTGTGTGTGTGTGTGTGTCAAACGGGGGTGGGGAGAATATGGAAGTATAAGCTCATAGTTAAATTCATTAGGGTTTCAATCATCCAGACAAAGAAAGATAAGGAGTTATTGTGTAAGAAATAAATTCTTAATAATTAAAATCAAATGATAATTATGATATTCTCTGGGGAATTAGTTACACTGATTTTCTTTTTAAAAATGTGCTTGTTTGGTATCTTCATGGTGTAGCAGTGTGAAGTATAGAGACAGACTTCCTTCCAAGCAAAATTTTAGTCCTAACTCCTGTTTGGAATTATGGACAAATTACTTAGACTTTCTGGGCTACAGTTTTTTTTTGTGACAAAACAGTACTTATCGATTAGAATATCTATAAAACAACAACAAAATGGTATCAGTTACATGGAGGGCTTAATAGAGAATTGAGAGTAAATGCTAAGTGATCTGAGACACCAACCACTCAATCCCACACTTCCAGGGAGGCCCAGGAATTCACTCAGTCCTCCGTAGCTGGGTTAATGGACACTCAGGAAAATATAGTTGAATGATTCAGTGAATGATTGGTTAGTATCATTAGATCTTGTTCAGGGATGAACAGGAAGCTTGTAAGGTGGTGAAAATCTGAACAAATGCTCATTCAACACTCACCCTTTGAAAAGAACTTCTTTGACACAACTAGTGCTATAATTCTCAAAATTATAAACTATTCTTTTGGCTTGAAATTTGTGGCAAATAAAAAAGACAACATATTATATAGACCTATTACAATAATTCATTCTTTGTTTTACTGTGAGTGATTTTCTTAAACCCAATCTTGATAAAAAGTTAAAGAGTTTCATTGTTTTAAGAGTATACTTAAGTGCCACAAAGACTGTGAAGTGAAACCAGGAGTTTCCTGGTATTACTGTCTTAAATGAGCCCATTTAGTATAGATTTTTGTTGGATATAGAAATCAAGTGGGAAACCCAATCTGGAATCTTTGAATAAAAGAAATGAAAAGTTTAAGAATTTTCTAAAGACTTTGAACAGTAAAGCTTTCTCTACTATGAGTCCCTACACACAACTCAAAATAGATAGATAAATGTTAGGGAATATCTAAATTGGTTACATATTTAATGTTGACAAGATAATCCCCATTCAGTATTTTTTTTTCAAATTTTTTTAAAATTTTTTTAATATTTATTTATTTTTTAGTTTTTTTCTGCCAACACAACATTTTCTTTCTTTTTTTTATTTTTATTTTTTTATTGGTTGTTCAAAACATTACAGAGCTCAAGACATATCATCTTTCATACATTCGACTCAATTGGGTTTTGAACTCCCCAAATACATAATATAGACTCACTTCTGTTACATACTCACATTTTTACATAATGGCATATTAGTGACTGTTGTATTCTGCTACCTTTCCTATCCCCTACTATCCCCCCTCCCCTCCCCTCCCAACATCCCTCTCTACCTCCTCTGCTGTTGTTCAATTCTCTCCCCTTTTTTCCCCCCACCCCCTTGCCCCTCATAACCTCTTATTATTTTGTGTATCACTGAAGGTCTCCTACCATTTCCATATGTTTTCCCTTCTTTTTTTTTAAATTGGTTGTTCACAACATTACAAAGCTCTTGACATATCATATTTCATACATTAGATTGAAGTGGGTTATGAACTCCCAATTTTACCCCAAATGCAGATTGCAGAATCACGTCGGTTACACATCCACAATTTTACATAATGCCCAATTAGTAATTGTTGTATTCTGTTACCTTTCCTATCCCCAACTATCTCCCCTCCCATCTTCTCTCTCTACCCCATCTACTGTAATTCATTACTCTCCTTGTTTATTTTCCTATTCCCCTCACAACCTCTTATGTGTAATTTTGTATAGCAATGAGGGTCTCCCTTCATTTCCATGCAATTTCCCTTTTCTCCTTTTCTCTCCCTTTCCCTCCCATCTCATGTCTCTGTTTAATGTTAGTCTTTTCTTCCTGCTCTTCCTCCCTGCTCTGTTCATAGTTGCTATCATTATAACAAAGAAGACATTTGGTATTTGTTTTTTAGGGATTGGCTAGCTTCACTAAGCATAATCTGCTCTAGTGCCATCCATTTCCCTGCAAATTCTATGATTTTGTCATTTTTTTTGCTGCATAGTACTCCATTGTGTATAGATGCCACATTTTTTTATCCATTCATCTATTGAAGGGCATCTGGGTTGGTTCCACAGTCTAGCCCCCATTCAGTATTTAATACTTGGAAAATGTCGACAAAAATGGTCATTTTTAAAGTTGATAATGAGATACAAGTAATATTACTCTAGTAAACTGTATAATTTTAGGCAAATTTATTGATCCTCAGGGTATCTCAAGTTTTCTCAACTAGAAAAATTATAATTATAATGCCCATATTGCCAGATTGCACTGAGGACCCAATGGAGTGTCATTACAGTCCACTATTGCTGGAGAGGTCACTGCTTTCCAGCCACAGAGGATGTGTGGTTCCCTTACAAGGTCGATCTTTTCTCACACCTGTGACCTTTATGCTATTCATCATCTGCACCTTGGACAGGTCTTTATGACTCTCTTCAATCTCAGCTCAAGTAGCATTTCTCTGAGTCTTTTTGCCATTCTCAAAGGCATTATTGTTTATCTTTTATTAATTCCTATAGCACTCCCTGCATAACATTCAACTTTTAGTGCATTCTCTGTAATGTCTTGCTTTCTGTATGTAAATCTAAACCAAGTCAAATAATGATAAGACCCTGGCCAAGAATCCATTCAAACACATGGGAGTCTAGTGACCTGGAATATTTGTAAAGTGATTCAGATCTTTGCTGAAGTTTCACACAGAATAGCCAGAGGAGCTTTTCTTTCACAAAACCAAGGCAATGACACCCCTGTCAGTCTGCACATAGGCAACTCAGGCTCTTCTCTCTCTACTTCCTTTTCTGGTTAAGCTTTTTATTGTGTAGATCAAAGTAAGTTTTCTTTCAATTTGGGGAGTCTGATATGAATGCAAGATAGGTTGACTCTTCCTCCTTCCATCTTTGTGAAGTTCTTGAACTTTGCACAAGAAAACAAGTTTCTGGGCTGACTTAGCAACAAAGCAATCCTCTTCCTTCAGAAGGAAAGAGGAAATAAGCTTAAAATAATTGTGATTTAAAATGTTCACTGTTGTTGCAGTCACGATTGATTATCATTTTCTTCAGTGCCAGCCTGAGTCCTTTGTCGATATAGAAATCAAGGTGGAGTCTTGGGAGATGATTTAAACAGTTCTGAATGTCACTAGTAGCTCCGTTTTTTAAGAGCCTCCTCCCTTTACCTATGTTTCCTTACTCAGGGAGCCTCTAGTTCCTGGGTCAGCAAATGTTTTCAACAGTGTATTGTAGTATTTGCATTCCAAGGTTTTTGCTGTCACTACCCAACTCTGCTCTTGTAGTATAAAATCACCCACAAAGGAATCTTAAAAGATTACTTGAAAAAAAAATGGTTGCAAGCTGGATTTGGCCAGAGGGTCATAGTTTTGCAACACCTACTAATCTCTCCACTAGTTTTGATCAAACTGTTGTCAAATTGTTTTCATCCAGGCCAATTCTTCAGAAAAAAAAAATCTCATTGTTATTCTGCCTTCCTCAAAAATGTGAAGCTTGAGCAACCATTGTTAGAGTAGACTTCAGAGCGACTGCTGAATTGTCTTGTTGGATTATTGATCCAGATGCACAAAGAGCACATGGAGGGAGTTTTTCAAGTTATAGGACAGGTACTTTTCAAGAATTTGTGTAATGGAAAAAAGAAATGTGTAAGTAGTCATGAAGACTACAGTAGCGACTGACATTGACTTAGTTTAGCATATACCATATCCTGTAATTTCCTTACATCTTATGTCTATTTAGTCCAAATTATATTCCCATGAGACAGATTGTATCATTTTCTATTTAAAGTTAAGTCTTGAAGACTTCAAGAAGTTTGTCAAGATCACCTAATTAGTCACTTAGCTGCAGAGTGAGGGTAGAGCTCAGACAGACTGCACATCAAAGAATAGTTTTTTTGAAAAAGAAAAGAGAATAAGATAGTGAAGACAAATGCATTATTTTAGGGATGAGATTTAGGAATAAGCCATGGCTCACCCATCAGTTGCTGCTACTTGAGTCAAATAAGGCAGATCACAGGAGCAACCCTAACAGGATTCCAAATTAATAGTCTAAACACTAAACTTTTCTTTACATAGTAACACTATGGAGAGCCAAGGTGAATTTCTGAACTTTTAAAACGGGAATAAATGTTACAAAACTGAAAGTTTGGTCTTTGGACAGCTTTAAGTCAAATCCATAATATTATCTTCAGATTTCTAAGCAATTTAGCATAGCTGGAATTTTGTAAATTTCTATGAAATTCTATATGCCTATATATTGAGGAACAAAGAATTCTTTTCTTTTTAAATCAATAATATCCTGGTAGCTAAGTCCCACTGCAATATATACCTCAACATAGCAAAATAGGAAAGAATGAATTTGTGATTAATATATTTTGAATAGCATACTAATAATCCATTGACTATGTTAAAATAAACTATTTTTAAAAAAAGATAATATTTGGATGTAGCAAATTTGCTTACAGAACCTAAGGGGAACTCATGCACAAGTGCTGAATATTTAGGCAAAACTCCATAAAGCTTCCTCTTAATTTTATTTTAGAATTAATTTGAATTCTGGTGCATCAATCATGATAGTAAAGCATATCAGAAAAAAATCAGTGGCACATTATCTACTTGCCATGGCAACCCCGACATCACATGGTACACACACTGATCTAGAGCCAAAGACTTCACAGGCTCTTACACACACACACACACACACACACGCACACACACACACACACTCCTCCAGGTCATATGACTTTGCCTATCGTTAGCAGCATTTTCTAGGGAAATGTGTTAACCTAAACTGATAAATTCTAGTTTATTCTGATTTCTACAATTCTGTGCTTTCTTTAGATCTGTTCAATCATGTTTTCTTTCTCTCTTTCTCTTTCTTTTTTTCCCTCGTCTCCCTTCCTCTTTCTGATACTTTCCTTTATCTTGGAGAATAAAACAGTTAAAGTTTTATTTGCTTCCTAAGATTTTCTCAGAATAATTCTTTCTGGTAACATATCTACCACCAGAAGAAAAAAAAAAGGCATTTTGAAATGTTCAGGACCTTATTAACTAGCTATTTGTGTCTTAGAATCTATACCACATGAAGCCATTAAAAAGACAGAAAAATCAGAAATGTCCATAGCCTAAGTCATTGGAATTTGCACAAGTTGCTTAGATTCAACTGTGTAAGGGATTATTATTTGCTTAGCCCTTATTTTAATAGCACGAAAGCCATTCATTAAGTAAAAAGCACTTTATTCATCCATCAGCTATTCACTCTGCTAGTTGGTCCCTCAAGAACCCTCTGTCATGGTAGATGGTACCTTCAATTTCTATTGTACACTGACAGTGTGCCTGTTGCTGCACAAAGTAAGCTGCATACAGTAACTCGGGTTCCATGACATCAATAATTGTTACTATTGCCACCTCCACTCTATAGGTAAGAAGACTGAGGCACATGATCTCAATTAAGACCCTAACCGTGATGCTGATTCTTTAATTCAAACCCCAAAGATAAACACAAATACGAATAGGACAACAACAAACAAACAAATTCCACAAATTTAAAACTCTCTCATTCATATGAATGTTATCTCTTAAAAATGGTGGTTCTGTGTTTTTCAGAAGTTATTTCAAATGTGAGCCTAGCATTGTAATCCACTTGGATTAAACACATCACAGTTACATAATTGCCATATGCTGCTGCCATAGAGGAATCATACCTCATCAACAAATGGTAGATTCCTGGCATTCTTTCAGACTTTCTGTTTACATATTAGTTTAATTAACAAAATTTAATTTTTTAGTTTCTTGCGGGGACTCTGATTCTCTGGTTTAGCTTCAAGAACATAAAGGCAGCAGATTCTACAAACAGGTAACTCCCAGATACTATGTAGGGTAATTAATGATTCTTGTGTTTTTTGCTAAAGCTTTGAACTTCAAGGGAGTCCATTTTCAATTTACAGTGTCAGTCAATCAGACTCTAATGCTGTTTACCAAGTAATCACATTTATGTGCAAATGTTTTTAGTTAACAGCCATCCAGTAATTGTCTGCCTCTAAAATCTCTCTCTTTCTCTCTCTCTCTCTCTCTCTCTCTCTCTCTCTCTCTCTCTCACACACACACACACACACACACACACGCACGCACGCACGCACACACACACACACACACATTTTCTCTTTCTCTTTCTTTTAAATGAGGTTGTTTGTTTGTTACCATTTTGGAAATGATCCAGAACAAAAATGTCATTAGCGCATTCTGGGAATTTATGTGCAAATGCATTTATTCAATAAGAAGTCCACTTATAAGGCAAAATATGTTGCATCTACAAAAAAAAAAACCCTGAAATATTGAGGATCTAAAAATAGGAAGAGTTGACTAAAAGTTTTATCAATGAGCAAAGTAATCAGATTTACATGAAATTTGAGACAACAATAAATAATATTTCTATGATAAATACTATATGTTTGTGAGTGGCCATATAATTTATCTGATGATAGGTTTTAAAGCTCTTGACTGCAGAAGCTTATCAGTGATTTTGTGTATACATTTGACTGTACTTTGCATGCATGTTCAGATTCATTTAATAGAATAAGCAATGTAAATAAAATTATAAACAATGTAAATAAAATGTAAATAAAATTATAAACACATTATAAATTATAAAATCTAAATAAAATTATAAACACATACACACACACGTGTGGATGTGTTATTATCTTGAGAGCTGGAATCATATTTGATTCACTTCTATACATTTCAAAAGACCACTTAATGTGACAGTTCATTTATTTCAAAGGCAAAATAACCTTGACTGAAGTAAGGTATGACTCATTCCCTCCTATTCCATCTATGATATTCAAACATTAACAGTCCAGAGCTAATAGGGCTTCTTTACCAGGTTTTGTCTCCAGACTCCCTTATGATTTTGTTTATCTTCTCTCTGCAGATTCCCTCTTCTGATCTCCGATCGTACTCCATGCATCTCTTCCCACCATATCTGCATTTTAGCCATCAGGAAGGGAGAGTCAGGCTCCTTTATTCTAGAGCATGACCCCAAACTGTATTTTCTTTTCACTCAAATCACGAGTGCAAGGGAAATTGGAAAATGTTTTTAGCTGTGCAAGAAAATGAATATTGATTGAGCATCTAAAGTCTCTGCTTGAGCCATTGTTAAGAGTAGAAAATATATGCATGGTGCTGAGGGCCTTATAACCACCTCAAGGTCTAGAAGAATATCTTAGGTTGGGAAAAAACTTTATTTGTTGCAAAGCAAGAAAAAAAGCACTATAAATATAATGAAACAAATATCTGATAAATATCTATGAAGAGTAATTATTTGAATTCATTAATTAATTCTATTTACTTTTAAATCCATTTCTTTTGAAAACAATGTTTATACTGAACTTTTTTGCCAAAATCTAAGAACATGAACATTTTCTGACAAAGTATAATTAACCATAAGCTAAATGCAAAAATATAGTCAAATATTTTCAAAGCAAATTCAAAAGGTAGTTTGAAATTTTACAGCAAATATTGTATTGAATGATACAGTTGTATCTTTTAGCTTATTCTGCATGAGAATAGGAATATTCCAAGACTAAATGATTGAATGTTCTTTGAATGTTTTGAAATGGTCTTGAATAAATGATATAAAAGTTGTTATGGTTAAGCTGTTGACATGTTAAAACATCCGCTGTTTTCATTAACTTCTATTTTTCAAAGATCAGTATTTATGGCATGTAGAACTGACTGTGAATGGAATGATTGGGAGTAGCATGTATCTCTCCAACTATCCATCCATGGGCCAGTATATTCTAATACAAGGAATCACCATCATCAGACTGCCTGTGAGTCTTTTTCAGTAACCAAGAAGGGGTCTTGTAAAATACTGAAGAGAAGTGCTCTCTCCTTTGATGTAAATGGTGCTGCTAACTCATTAACCAAAAGGATTAAAATGAAAATCAAATGTCACACCTAGAAACTTTGTTTGGGTGAAATACCTAGTCAAGATATTGCAAGGTATGGGGGTGGGAGCTTCTGAATGGCCTTGGGAACAGCTGTCACACCGCCCTATGCTGCAATAGCTTCCTAGGGGGATTTAGAGCTGTTTATGATTTTCTATTAGCCCACAGCCAAAGTAGCATGAGCTTTTCCACATATAAACAGAAGGAATAAATCTATTTTCCTCATGGAATTCTAGTACAAATTTCAGTATTTGGGGGCATAGGTAGCTAGCTGTTCCTAGTATTCAGAAGCATGGCACATGTGTAATTAAAAGCAAAAATTTGAAAAAAAAATGATGCTTTGAGTTTCCATGATGGGAGATGCAATTCCTTTAGTTTTCATTCCACTGATGTGGTTGATTTTCTACTCTGTGTCTGCATTATTAGTAGACTCTGGAATGGATATCATGAATTCAGGGTTGTTGTATTACAACAGCTGGTATTTCCTGATAATGTCTTTTCTCTGTGAATTTTCTCCTCTGAAGACTGTATACTATTTCATAACATGAACATATATGGTGCTACCATTATAGATGACCCAAGTCCACATGCGTGCGCACACATACACACACAAACACACACACACACACACACACACACACACACACACACACATACACACACACACACACACACACACAGGGAAAACCGGTAGTGGGAATGTTGAAAAAGTAACACGAGATCCTTCACATATGATCAGCATTTTGTGTCTGTGCCAGCTGTGAACACTGAACAGATCCTTCATTGGGAAGAATGCTATTGTTCTCAAAAGCTATTGTGCAACTGGCTAAGTGTGCTCTCAGACTAGCCTAAACATGTCATGGATATGAAATGCTGTGTTATCTCACAATACTACTCTTTCTGCGTCTTGACTCATAGTTACCTATAGTTTATGACTTCTTCACTAGCCATTTTTTGTTTTGTTTTTGTAACATTTCACCTCTGCATTTACAATCCAGAGAATTGTCATTTGCTCCCATAGATCTTCAATATTCAAATATGCCCTGAAAGTAACTAAGTCAGGCATCATAAGTTGAAAACACCATTTCATTTTATTCAGTATATAAGGCAATAAGGTATCAGATAAGATAAGAAGGGGAAATGATCCATGTAAAGATATTTTTAAAATATCTAAGTATTCTGAAAGTCAACTGCATTTGTATTATAAATACAAATGAGGATGATTGAAATAAGAACTCCTGAGAGTCAAATAATGTTTTTTTTTAAATATATCAGTTTAAGTCTCCATAGAAGTAGTCAAATTGAAGTTTAAATAGTTTGATTTTTTTTTAATTGAACTTGTCTGGTCAAATATTCAAATTTCAAATCTATGCCGATTAATACAGCCACCTTTTTGATTTGGCTTTCTTTTAATAGAATAATTCATAAATCATTCCTAATTATTTAAGAGCTTAAGAATATTCTAAATTTTTTTCTGATTCATTTCCCTTCCCTTGCAGTATCCTAAAGGGATGAATTTATGCTATTGCAGCAACCCTTCTTGGCTTAGTCATACTTATGCAAGTGGATTTAAACTCAAGCATGCACACATTCATTCAGTTAAAAGAATATTTACTATAAAGCTGTACTAGACAATGTTAAAGGTCTTAAACCCTGGAAACAGACAGATATAGATTTAGTTTCTGGCACGATCACTGACACTTTTTGAGTATTAGTTTACTTTCTTGTAAATGAGACATGAAATTAGCTCTTTCATTAGGCAGTTGCAAGAAATTATGCATGGAATATGGCAGATACTAAGTACTGGCAAATGTAGAATGTAATTATTTACTGATCACCTTCTAGGCACTGTGACTTGCATCGTGACTTGCTGGACACCCATCTCCAGCCCCCACATTCCTCATCTAGTCAAATTAGCACACAGCAGCAAAATTAATGCATCTTATTACATTTTTTTCCTTGAAGGTTTTCATACTTTCCTTCCCCTATAAAAATAAAGGTCAAATAAGGCCTAGTACAGAACTTAAAACCTATTGGTTTCTAGGGTAGCATAAAGAAAGTATCATAAATTGGTCGTCTTAATCAAAGAAAATGTATTGCCTCATAGTACTGCAGGCTGGAAGCTCAAGGTCAAGTGTGGACCATGTTGGGTCCTTCTGAGCTCTGTGAGCCTGGTCCAAGCCTTTCTCTTGGTGGCGTGCTGACAACCCATGGCATACTTGGTATGTGGATGTCTCACTCTGATCTCTGGCTTAATCATCACATGATCTTCCTGCATGTGTCTCTGTCCAAATTTCCCTTTTTATAAGGACCTCCACTCACATTAGATTAGGGGATCACCCTATTCAGATGATGTATGACCTCACTTATCTAATTATATCTGAAATACCCCTCTTTGTGAGTAAGGTCATATTTTGAAGTACTAGGAATTAGGATTTCAAAGTATAAGTTTGATGGTGTGGCACAATTCATTTCATCAAAACTTATAATTCAACTCACTTTAACTTACATTATGAGTGAGGTCTCAGGGCTAGAGATAGGAAATCCAACACAAGGTCCGCAACGTAATTACATGTCACAACCTGGTCCCAAAATTCAAATCTCTAAACTCATTAATTTTTTTTATGGGAGGAAAATATAGCTTGCTGGATGACCATTTTATGCACCCTATTTTCCTGCCTCTTTGTCTATTATAAGCCAAAAAGACACCAGAGTGCCCTGTCTTTATTTTTATTTCCCATATCAAGGGATCCTATATCCCTTCATGGGCTGTCTTTCCCCCCTCTCCAGTACTACTGCTGTTTCTTCATCCTATCCCTGGTCAAAATACTCTCCTATAAACTTCTGCCATATTAGAACCTCAATATCTCAGGTAGGGCTGATACTGGGGCTAAGGGAGCAGATATTCACCAGGGTGACATAGGACTGAGTAGACAGAGAGTTGTCCAGTGAGCTGTCAAAGGGGAATGGTCAAGGTGAAGAAGAAGTTGAGCAGAGCTACAGAATGGAAGGTACAGGTCAGCAGCATTGCATTCTTGGGATGTAAAATAGAATAATTTGTTATTTGATGTCTGACTTCTAAAACCAAGCAGCTGAAACTTCTAGAAACGTTGGGTGTGGGCTAAAGTAGAGACAATTCACAGGCCCTTCTCCAAAGCCAATTGGAAGGGCTTCATGAAAAAAAAAAGTGGCTGAATCTTATGGAAGACTCAGTGACAAGTTGAAAGTTTCTGTTCCTTTGTTTTAATTACCTAAAGAGAGGATGTAAAGAGAGGAGCTGGTATGAACATTAGTCTTATCATATTCCGGGAGAGGTGTCAGAATGAGCCAAATGGCAGCCAGTCTGTCCCTGTCTAAAGTAGCAGCCATCACATCTGGCTTAATGTCTGGGGCTGTTTGTGTGACCTTCTCCCCTCTTGGAGCACACTGCTTGTAGATCACAGTGTTCCATTTTCCCACTTTATGCTTTCTAAACAGCATAAAGGTCATACTACATGATAATTGTTTGCACTCTTTCAGAGAAAAAGAAACCTAATCTACCATGCTAAATAAATTTTAATGGATTTATCTGCAAATCTAATGTGGTCTTCTTTAATTCCTGCAAATTCTGGGCTACATGTTTCATGCACACATCAAATTTAATCATCCTTTCAGATGAGAGAGCTGAAGTTTAGAGAGATGAAGTGAAGTGCCCTACATCAAACAACTAGGAAGTTTTAGGAATCCTATCACATCCGGAGCTGCCTGACTCCAAAGCCTGTTTTTTAGCTCTTGCATCTTGTTAGTTTTCTTCCCATAAGCAAATGACGGACAGGGACATCAATCCAAGTTGTCACAAACTAATCAACAATATGATTTCACTAGGTACTCTGACTAATAATAATTTCTCTCTCTTTCATTCTCTGAACTAATACAGCACATGCATGTGGTCAAAATACGGCAGGTTAGATCCTGGTTGTTTTCTCATCATTTTAAGTTACAAATTGAGATCTTGAGCATGTTGCTCATGTCTTATCTTAGTTAATGCCTCCTGGACCCTTCACCATGCCCAACCCAGTACTGAGTATTTTTCAGTTGAAACTCCTAATTGGCCAGTTCTGAGTATTTAGATTTACTGGGTATAAATAAATTTCATCTGGAAAACCTTCATATTAAGTAACATCATAAATAAAGTTGGGCACATTTACAACGCTATTGTAGTAGCCTAAAGAGACTGCCACAGAACAAAAGATTCTGGCAAGTGCCTTAGCTTTATCAAAGGCAGACAGAGACTCTCATTCTTCACAGTGCAGTGCCTTTGCTATGGCATTGCAGTGACAAGCTCATCCACCAAGTTCTGGACTGAGATTTAAAAGCCCTATTTGGCAAGTATTGTAAAATCATTAACAAATGTCCAATTTTTTAATAGCACTTTTCTCTTATTTAATTTCTACAGATAAAAATACCAGCATGGTTCAGTAGATAATAATTTATACAACATTTTTATTTCAAATAAAAGGTTTAAGAATCCAAGATAGATGATATCTTTAAGATAATGCCATCAGAATTCCAAGAGTAAACCAGGAAGACAGTATAAATGATTTATTCATTAATTTGCTCATTCATTCAATGTATAACGATAGCCACTTATTTTTTGCACTAAGAATTATGATGGTGAGCATTCATGGGGTAGAAATATATAGCTTGTACAACCAAAACCAGAAAGAGGTAGCAAATAAATTTCTTGGGGAAAGTAATATGTATATTGAATTCTATATGATGAGCAGAAGTTACCCAAAACAAGGTAGTGAAAAAAGTATTTTAGATCAAAGAAAGAAACATGATCATAGGTCCCCAAGCATAAAATGCTTAAGAAACCCAAAGAAACTCAAGGTGACTGAAGGAGAATGTAAAGGGAAAGTGGAATATCCCAGAGAAGTCAGATGAGGTCAGAGGATATGTGCATTTGTGTGTAAATCCTAGTGGAGATGTCGGAGAGTAGGATAGTGACAGTTGATGGTTTGAGTTTGAGGACTTTGGAGAAGTTTTTTGTTTGTTTGTTTTTGTTTTACTTAGATACACATGACAGCAAAATGATCTTGACCTATCATACATTTGAATCAGATGGGGTATAATTTCTCACATTTTTCTGAGTATACAGGTTGCAGAATCACATTGGTCATGCAGTCACATATATACACACAGTAATAATAAAGTCTGTTTCATTCTACTGTCCTTCCTATCTCCCCAACACCTCCCCTCCCCTCCCATCACTTCTCTCTACCCAATCTAGGGTAATGCTATTCTTTTTTTCCCCCTCACATCTCCATACATGTATTTTGTGTAACAATGAGGGTCTCCTTCCGCTATCCATGCAATTCCCTTTCTCCCTCCCTTTTCCTCCCACCCCTCTTCCTTATGTAGAGGTAATCCTCTTCCCATGCTCTTCCTCTCTTCCCCATTTTGAGTCACCCCCCTTATATCAAAGAAGACATTCGACATTTGATTTTTTGGGATTGGCTAACTTCACTTAGCATAATCTGCTTATGGAGAAGTTTTAACATTGCTGATAACCTGAACAGGAGAGGAAGCTAATTGAGGGTGTAGAGGGGGTCCTGGCAGCACAGAGGGTTGATTTCAGTTGTAGACCACAAATACATGCTCTTAATAAATTGCCCCAGTGGTAGTAGGTTTTCTACTAGTGCCTGGGATCGTGGATTAGGCTATAAGGAGACAGACATGTCCACGTATGTGAATTAGGCTTTTGGGAGGATATTTAAAGGATTTACATGAGGAAAGGAAGTTGAAGACACAGGCAAATGTGCACTTGAAGAAATACATTGTGGAATGCAGGCTAAAGAAGAGAATTAAACCAGAAATGGCTTCGTAATTAGGGAGAAAGTCAGAAGGTTAAAATTTGACGTTTCATTGAGATGAAAGATACGTGGTAGAACACAAAAGGGAGAACAGCAGTGACCTGAAAGGAAGAAAAGTTGTGACAACAGAATAAGGAATTTACTGTTCCAGTGGTGGACAGTCGCAGTCCTTACAATTGACAGGCGAGGGCTATGGGGAGTCATTGAAGTGGCCGTTGTTGGAAATGAAGACAGCAAGGACATGAGAGAGAGGGAGTGACCTATGAATCACTTTCCACCTGACAGTGAAAGATACCCAGAAGCACAGAGGGACCCATGTGCCTCACATTCAGGTAATGGGGAACAGGGACAGCAAGGAAAGCTAAGCAAATACTGTGATTCCCAGGGATCAGCTGGCCACTGAATGCCTGGACACAGCAGTGTGCAGGCAGGAAGTGGCTAATGCTTCTTTCACCTGGGGCCCACTGGTAGTAAATGAAGAGATTTCATGGGACACTATCAGTTCACAAGAGAGTGACACAGTGAAGATGTTAATGGCTATTTCAGGAAGTGCTGAAACACACCATTTTGTTGAAATGTTGTAGGGTGAAGCTTGTGGACTCTGGAATATGAGACTCTGAGTTCAAACCCCAGCAGAAAAGAAAACAAAAAAACAAAAACCAAACAAAGAAGTCAGGTTCCTCCAAGATGACTATGGTTCTTTTAAGCTAATGAACCATAATAAATGCTCAGTAAAGACTTCTCAATGTGTAGAGGATTATTCCTCTGGAATACAGGCTACAAAGCACAGGGTAGAGCCATGTAAAAGTCAGAGGAAGGATGTGACGTTAGAACAAGGTCAAGGCGAGAGTGGAGTAGATGGGGTGCAAAGTTATAGGCTTGTGGGAAGATATGATGTTTGGAAATGGTGGGAAATGGATTATTTTGTGGGAGGCAGTGTCTCATATGGGGTAGTTACATCTGAATCATGAACCATGAATTTATCTCAAGTTTGCCAAAAGATTTAGTTCTCCTGGTGGATGGAGGCAAATTTGTTCAGAATTGAAGAAGAACCTGCCAGGCTGGGATAATTTGACCTGAGGATAGATGAAAGAATCCTTTCTTTGGAGATGTCAAACAAGTTCTGGCTTCTTAGAATGTAACCCTCAACTCTTTCAGAGTTGTCAAGTGGTTCTGAGTTGAGTTCAGAGTGCTGAGCAGTGTATTTTTGTTAACTTCTAATCACAAACCCTTTAAAATTTAAATGTGCCATGACCATATTTTATGACAATGAACATCCTTTGGGACCTCAATGAATGGAGCTGTGAGACCTGTCACAAACCAGGGTGAGTTCTTAGGTGGCTATGTGCTTTCTAAGTTTAAAGCTCTGTACATCAGTTAATCTTTCCATTGAGCTAATTATATACAACAGCCTATACTTCCCAACATTTACATCCATTGTGTATAACCACAAACATATACATAGGAAAATGATAGAATAGGTACCTTTCATATGATAAACCAAATCTTATAATTAGAGTCTTATAGTAGTAGAAGTCTCAGTGAATCCTTTCATGTAAGGCACATAAATTATAGTTTCAACAAAATAATATGTAGATTCCAGAGTCTGATGGTCTTCTTTCAGAGAACAGCTATACTACTTATAGTGAAGTGACATTAGACCAGTTTGTGAACTAAGTCGTTTATCAATCAAAAATGCCATCATTGCCAATGCCATCTATACCTATGTACTAAGATCAGTGCCTCAGACACAGTAATCACTGCATGAGTCATGGTTATTATCACCAACATCATCATCATTATCAGTGACAATTACTGAAATGTTATAACTGATGGCTCTAGAGGCTGAGAGTGTGGTACTGCGAAGTCCATGGAAAAAAGGAAAATAAGGTTGTTGTCTGACAGTTTCATTATATCAACATTCAATTGCTCATAGCAGAAAATCGTTCATAAAGAGTCAAATTGCCTGCTGCCTGCTTGAACTATTCCATATTTGTTCCAAAGCACAGAAATTGGGATAATAGTTGATTAGACATGAGAGAATAGAAAACAGAGGCACAGAAGAAAAAAACAACTAGCATTGCCCATTTAAACACTGCAGAAGGGACAGGGGACATTTTCATCCTTGTAGTGTTTCTACTCCTATGGAGAAAATATCATCAGACTATCCAAACCTAAAGCCACTGAACACTGCAAGCAAATGACTTAATTTCTTGTTTTGCTACTTTGACATTTGATTGGATTATTGACAAGGAAAAATGGATTGTTTCATTTCTGACTTTCTGGAAACTGTATTTCCCATGTTAAATGTTTAAATACTTAATTCTAACTGTGATTTGGCTTTCCATGCAATGAGCACTTGGGTACAACATTAGTCAGAGGATGGGAGCATCCATCTGCATTGGATGTCATAATTTTTATTGTGAATGAGAACAGAGGTGTTTAGGTTTTTTTTTTCCCTTAGGTTATGGTCATGAGGATATTCATTTTATTTTATATATACCTATGGGAATTTGCTTAACCTGAGCCATTTTTGAGGAACAATTCTCCTTCTTGTGTGTGTAAAAACAGATAATTTCTGAACCTGGAGTGACAGGATCCTTCACCAGGGGGCTGTGACATTCCAGTGTGTTGGAATAGCAGTAAGGGAGGTTTGAATTGCAATGCGTAACCAGTAGTTGAGTGTCACTTGCAGCATAAGCTTCCAACTGAAAATATGAGTTTGCTTATGGTAGAGAAACCCATGAAGAAGACTTTTATTCTTGACTGTGGAGGATTTTCCAAGTGTCACCAAGACAGTCACCATGGAACAAACAGGACTTCCTGTGCTGATACCTCTCTGGACTTCTGCAGGCTCAGTAGGAACGTTAAGCTTTGAAATATGTATTGTTTTAATCAGTATAAGTTCCAATTTATATATCAGGTTTGTTCCATGGTCTTTAGATTAAAAATAGAGCTATTGATCTTATGACCTGACATAATGTAAGATGCCTCTCTTAAATGTCTCTTTTCCTCATGACCTACTTCCGTCTCCCTTCAAATTGGCAAGTAAATGGGTTGGTTGTTCCTGTCAAGTGAGTTATTTAAAAGAGGAACATTAACTTATTTGAATGGGCTCATGTCAATGTCAGTTTGGAAAATGTGATAGCATGTCACACTGGTGCTTAGTCTCATGTACAGGACCTGGGCTGCAGGAGAAAGACAATCAGAATAAGCTCCTTAATTTTTGTTTAAGACCAGACCTGTTAGTCCAGCAACTCCCATAGACAGCATCCCCAAGGTACACCCTAACGATTGCATTGATGAATAACTGACTTTTCTCAGACATAGTACTCTTTTTAAAAAATGGTAGTTACAACTTTTACAATATTACATTTCTTAAAAATACTAATCAATTTAAATATTCTATTTACTGATAAAATACTACATTCTAATGAAAATATCTTGATTAGTGAAAGATGTTTTTAAAAAGCATATGCATAATGTTTGCATAAGAACTATGTGACATGATTGATTGGAGATACTGGGAAAATAGCCAGGACCATACAATGAAGCTACATCTGAAACAAAGAGTTGAGGATCAATGGGGGGGTGGATGGACAGACAGCTGAACATGACTTGGAACACAGACAGGCAATGTTAGAAGATATGTGAGGGCTAACAATTGGAATGAGAACCCCCAAATATCTTAGGTCAAAAAATAATGACTGATTAAATGTAAGACTCTGAAAGACATAAATATTGATAGGCATCATAGTAAATATTCAGGAAAACATCAATGGATCCAAACAAAAGGGAGGATGAAACAGCAGGACTTGGATATCAATAAATCATGTTAAACTATGACTAAAATTTTAACAAGAAAGGTGGATCCTTTCACATACCTAAGAAATGCACAGATCAAAGATCAATTATAAAGATTTGTTACAGTCAAAAAAGAATATGCTGGAACTCAGAACCTAGGAATAAATGGGACAAGTTTACACAGTGAAAGCAGCAGGGGAATCTAAGCAAGGAGATGGAGTGGTGGGTACAACAGTAATAATTTAGTTTTTGCTGAATCAAGAGCTGCCATATGTCTATGTTGATTGGCATAATTTCTTGTTTATAACTTCATAAGTCTGGTCTCTCAAGGAGGTTCTTCTGACTGATGTTATAAGAAGAGATGGTATTCTCCAAACTATGTTCTGGGAAATACTAATCCTTCAGGGATGCTGCGTGTTTATGAACACCCACTGATTATGACATGATTTCGAATGTACCAAATACTACCTCTAAGATTTATGGTGTACATTCTTGTCATACAAGCACTAAGAAGTTGTGAAGGAATAAACTTTTCATTTTTATTCTGTCTTTCTAGCATTTCCCAAATTTAGCTCTGATTGAACAACAGACATCTTAACAATTCTGGTGTTTGTAAAAAAATCTTTCCAACCAGAAAAGCATGAACTCAAATTTCACATTGACTCCTGACTCTGGGCAAGTTACTAATTTCTTCCCTTATAAAACCAACGTTATTATCAATCCAACAGAGTTGTAGTAAGACTTAAAGGAGACAACAAAAGTAGACAGCATCTACTATAATATTTATTCCTATCATTCCTAAAGCACTGGGTAGACATCCTTTTAGGAACCTAGGCACATAGCTCCAAGAATGGATGCAAGGTGATAAAATGATCCCAATATAAATTGAGATTCCTTTTTTTGGAGGGGGAAGGGTACCACGGATTGAACTCAGGGGCACTTGACCACTGAGCTATATCCCCAGCCCTATTTTGTATTTTTATTTAGAGACAGGGTCTCACTGAGTTGCTTAGTACCTTGCTTTTGCTGAGGCTGGCTTTGAACTTGTGATCCTCCTTTCTTAATCTCTCAAGCTGCTGGGATTACAGGTGTGCACCTTTACACATCAGTACTTCTTGCTTGAGCAGAACCAATCCACAGGCTTGTTGTAAAAACGATGATACTAGTGCATATATGGTTGCATGGGGAAAAAAAAACAGAAAAAATTAAATTCATTAAAAATTGGACTACATCAGAAAGAAACTAAATACGTATAAAATAATAAGGTTCAGTTAACCATTTAACCAGCTGGTATACATAGATTTTTTTAGGGTTTTTTTGGCTCAAAATTACATAAAAACAGTACACATAGAGTTTTGAGTTTTCTTCTGAGGAACAGCTTTACAAAAATTGTTCTATGTAATTTTTAGCCCTTTCCCTTGGACTACTGACGTTTATGACATGATTGCTCAGACTTAAGTGCAGTGATCACTGGCCTGGCTACAGAACCAGGTGAATTAACACACTTGAAGAGATGAAGGTCTTGGCCACGTGTGTTCTTACCAGCCTAAAGTTTTACACATTTCGTTGCATGGTATTATGCCAAGCCAAAATGGCAACCACTAGTTAGAGTGAAATGATCTCAATGAGCTAAATACATAGCAGTAATCATCTGCTCATGTTGTAAGTTTTTCAGGTAACCTTAGAATTATATTAAAAGCTTTAAACTATATATATTTAGATGGCATTAACCTACTAAGAAAGAATTATTATGCAAGTCATTGATTCCCAGAGAGATTGTTTCCTCTCTTCATTATGGGATTGAGGTTTCCTATAGAAACTCAACATGCCGTCTAATGTTTTCTATACCAACATAGCCAAAATCAATACAAGTTAAATTATGTGCACTGGAGGCTATGCTTACCCTGAGTTCAGTGTTTCTATCTTCTTAGTGCACAATCCATCTGTATCCCAACTGTTTCTAGTGGGAATACAAAATTGTGATACAGACTGAGATGCTTCTGAAAGTGGAGTCTCACTGTAAAAAATTTCACAGGAACCTTTACATCTCTGAAATATGTCTGTTTTATAAATATGTCTGAGCTTTTACACACTCACACAAACACACACACACACACACATACACGTGCAACATGTAATATAAAATGTATTATGAAAATTAAGAGACTGGCATGTATTCAAATAGCTTCCTTGGAGAGGATACTATGAGGTATGTGGTTATTTATTTTGATTATGAAGGAGTTTTAGAATTTGTAAATGTGTATTGTGGTGAGAAAGGAGAAGTAGATTTCAAGTTCGGTATACTCTATTAGCCAGCTGTATCTGGGATGACATTTTTCCCCACCATTTGCTTGCCAATTTTTCGTTCCATATAGAAATTGCATGGGGTTTTAGAAGTACGCACATTTCTCCTGTCTACTTTGGACATGTAAATAATGTGGGTAATAGCATTTAAAAGAAGATACCACTTGTTTATGTTATTGATCAGTGCCTTCCACAAAGTTGAAGGAAGAAGTATGAAAATCTGGGACATTTTCCTCTTCATTTCCCTTAACAGCATGGAATATATGGAATGAAAACAAACAAAACAAAACAAAATTGCATAGCCTCTGTTTCTGACCTGGCAATGAGCTGTGCTTTTCTGCACTTTATCTCTGCTTGAATAACTAATCTGCACCAAGAGTATTTTGAAGAAAACATGTCAGAGGCACATCACTGACATTTGCTGTGGCAAAACATTAAAATGTGTTTGTGTTGCTCACAATTAAAATATATTCAACTCTCTTAAGAAGAAATGTTGTCTTTATTTCCATAATCAAACTATCACCTTCACCAGACAGATAAGCACACAAAAATGTGTCCTTCCAGTGCTTTAATTAATAACAAAAATTGTATTAATTGAATAAAAATAACTCTTGCTCACTGATATTTGAGTTCGAATTTATATGATACCAGAAAGCATTCTCTGAGGACAAAAGAATGAAGAAAGTTTTGGGGAAGCCATCTGGAAAAAGACAGTGCCTCTCTCATTCTTAACACTTTTCGATGCTGGACGTGTTTGTGTTTAATTTGCTGAATATTGTGTATAGTGGGATTTGCATTATCTGATTTTTTAAGTGAATGACCAAGATGGGATTTATATCACCTGTGATTTTTTTTAAAGATGGCACTTACAAAAAAATATAGAGCTTTAAACAAAATATGCAGCACAATTTGATACTGGGTTGAAATAAGAACGAATTAGAGTAAAAGTGACTTATAAAGCATTGCAAAGAAGAAAACAGAGATAAAAGGTTTTAATTAGAGAGGTGTGTGAATACATAATTGCAAAATCCAAATAGCAAATTTCCCTTGAGTTTTTTATTTATTTATTTTATTTCCTTATTAGTAATGATATGCATTCATACCTTGGGCTATATAACTCTGCTGCATCTAAATTTTCTTATTTATAAAACTAGCATAAAACCTTGGCATTATTGTTATGATTAAGTAATTGAAAGCCTAAGAGAGCAGATGGAACTCTTGTGAATATTTGGTGCTACTCTATTTCATCCATTTATTGAATAATCATACTGTTCTGAATCTGAGGAACCTAACCAAATAATATTCTGTGGTGTGAATAATTCCATTGGGTATACATAAGTGGTGAAAAAACAACAACTGCTTTAGAGATAATTTTAAAATTGAGAAAATATGAAGTTCTAGAGAAACACAGAGGATGGGAGAACTAAATGAAGGAGGGACAGAAATGGGAAGACTCAGTCCTGTAGTGCCTACAAATGGTAACAAGCTGTAGTGGTTCGCAATTCATTGTGAAATCCAATTATGTGCTATCAATTTATTAAAAACATCATATTCTTCAAGGCAATTGAAATGTCCCCGTTAAGTGGTAAAACAGCCTGTGCACAGCAGCAGATGATTAACAAGGCCACAAGGATTGCTGCCGCAGCTGTTGGGTTTGGCTGGCAAGGAGTCCAATGAGCCTGAATGGATTCAGACAGTTTTTATTTCCTACACAGACAGAAAACACAAGGCCAGCATGGTGTCAGCTCTCTGTGTCCCTAGTCCTCAGGACAGCTCACCAGAGAGGCCATGTGAGAGACAATAAATCTCTTCTGCTGAAAAGTCAACACTAAACTAGGGGCAAGGAGTTTTATAGACTTACAGGGAGTCCTGCATCTCTAGCCTAAGGTGGGGTGGGGAAGCCAGTTTGATTAGGAATTGCCTCACAGTGGCTCCTCACCAGATTGCTTACCTCCCTTGGCTCTGCAGAATTCTTAGGGAATTCTACCAAAGGTCCAGTAAAACTATACTCTAGCTTAGGTGGGTTAGGAGAAGACATGTAAAGTCAGCCTGTTGGAGCTGTTCCCTTATTTATGCCTTAGGTGGACCTCTTGTTCTTTGAGTCCCATGAAAGACATTTCAATCGCCCTTAAGTTTTATTAAAGTATGATTTTTTTGGTTTGTTTTACCCTGAAGCAAAGCAGTTTCTATTAATAACTATAATTTTATATATATATATATATATATATATATATGCACATTATTTATATATTAGATTTGTTAAACTTAAAAAATCTTTACATGTTTTATACTAGTACCAAATAAATCCCAATTCCAGTACATAGTCCCAGAGAGTTCTATATTAGGCCATATGCATCTCCTACAAACAAAATGACTTGAGTTGAAGATTCTAACAATAATGTAGGATACTAGCAAATAAGAGGAAATATAAAAAAGAAAGTGTAAATAAGAATAATGTTGAGTACATTCCAAACTTGAAGGTTAGAACCTCAAATCTTTTGTCAATTCTTTTAATTAATATAGAATGGATGAAAGAATCAGACAAAACGTTAGATAAAAGAGGCTAAACAATCAAATATAATAAATGTAAGATACAGCACTAAAATTAGAAAGAACTTGGAAGTGTCTAGGGAATGGAAAAATCAATGTCCTGTACATTTTACTGCATCATTTATGCTTAACTCGATATTAGCAATGTGAATTTACAGCTCTCTGACCAAGAGATCACAGCAGAAGTTTCTGACAGCAGAAGTTTCAGTGAGAGCAGCCCCGAAGAGCTGTTCAAACAAATGTGATTCTCGTGAATGTTCTTGATATTCTTGAATCTGATCTTAGTTGAAAAAGACTTTTGGTGGGGATTCCATATGAAGTGGAGCTAGGGAAGATTGAACCTGTGATCAGGGAAGGCAGATGATCCTGATAAACTGCCCCAATCTGATGCCATCTGAGATTTGCTATGATGGCAAAATATAGAAGGCTAGTAAGTGGTAGACCCAGTACAGTAGGAACAGAGCAAGGAAAGATCAAAGAGAAAAATGGAGATTTCACCAAATGAAGCTCTTGGAATCCTTTCAGCCAATTACCATACCACCTTCTCCTTTTGAGGCCATCAGCTATAATTCAATGTAAGGGTCATCAGTAACCCTTACAGATCCGAAGAAAGTGACATGGCTGTGATTCGGGAATTTCAGACTCAAAGGAGACCCGCAGAGTTATGGGAAACAAAGGGGGATTTATTTAAACTGAAATATTAAAAGGTTGGTGGGCGAAAAAGGATGTCAGATTATTTAAGCAGATGCTTTTCTTTTAATATCTGAATCAATGTGCCCATTCTTTATCTGTCAATTTAAAAAAGTATGTGAATAAATTAATCCTAAAAGAAATTTCTTATACTAAAGATTTGGGTCTTGGATGCTTCTGAGTGATTGATTTCTGGAACTAAATTAGCATGTATTTACATCTCTTGTGAATATGCATAAGTGCATTCAGGCTTATGAATCCCCAGTAATGCTGGCCTCCTCCTTTCCCAGAGAACTCACAACATATGCTCCAACTTCCAAGCTTTCAAATTATCATCATTGTTTAGAGGTACTGAATGGTGACCAGCCATCTTTTTGGTCATGTTCCAGAATCAAATATCAGGCAGCAGGGATTCAATGAGCATGTTCTAAGTTTAGGTTGTTAATTTTCAAATCTTCAAATCAGTTTGCAAACTGTGAGGTTTTTTCCATTCAGCATTCTTCTAGTTGGTGCACATTCAAAGCTATACCCACTTCATTGAATGAAAAAGATGCAGATGCATTTTTATGGGGCATTTTTATATAAAGTACATAATAAACTTCTTGCATCTGATAAAAATACTGTTCCAGAAATCATTGTGTCCTGTAGCATTCAGCAAAACAGACAATATATTTTAAATAATTAAGAAAAAATAAGAAGCAGTTAAAGAAATATTATATTTATGGAGCATCTGCTAAGTGACACATTTTTGACCATAAAGTAATAAAATAGAAGACTGTGCAGTTCAAGTGTAGGTGTGAAAGATTTACAGGGAAATATTAGGTGTCCACTCCCTGTCCTCATTCCTTAATCTAACTTTCTTAATTGTATGGACATAACAGCACTCATCACACAAGGTCACTGTGAAGACCAAATGCAACAATACATATTCTACACAGAGTTAACTCTTATAAGCTGTGAAACATGAAGAACTCCTAGAGTACTGTTGATACAGGGCACTACCAGGCAGAAGGCTTTGCGACTTATCAGAGGATATGAGAGCTTATCATCAATATAGCAAAAACAGCAATATGAGCACAGTGCAAGGTCATTAAATGAAGGTAACACAAAGGCAAAATAAAATTCTGACTAGTTCCTTACCAAATGCACTTTCATTTTCAAGTATGTGCCTTTTCTACCTTGCACCCAAGGAAAGGAGACCTCTCTCAATACATGCGCTTAAGAAACACACAAGACTTTTCCTATTTATTGTAACTAGTTCTGATAATATGACAACTAATAAATATTTATTAGATACCATTTTGTAGTGCAAACTCTGAGGAATCAGATAAAAACACATGGTCTTGATTCCTACCTTAAGGATATACATTCTATTTGGGGAAAAAAGATGACATAGACAATAGGAAGAACAAAAATTCAAAAGTTTTTAGGGTAAAATGTCACATGACCATCTTGGTGTAGGTTTGGTGAGTGCTGATCAGGGTACAAGTTGGTCTAGTTTTTAGCAGGGATGGTAAAACTGACTCAAAATGTCTTGGTGTAGTTCTTGAGCTCAGTGAAATGAAAATCACAGCAATAGAACTGGCTGCAGGCTCAAATGATATCATTTTAAGAGACAGGAGAAGACACTGGTGAATGACCACTGCCTCCAGCCGCACTTCTCAGATTCTTATCCCAGCTCTGCCCAGTGATAACTGTGTGTTCTTTGGCATCCCTTAAAACTGGGGGCCTCAGCTTCAACTCTAAGTTCAATAATGTAGCTGAGACAAACCATCAGTGCATTTGCCTATATAATTCTGAGAAAAATGCCAGCCTCGTAGTAGATGCTTTAGAGGGTTAATCTTATGATTATTAGAACCCTGCTCTTTACATCTCTGCCACCTCTCCCCATCTCTCAGGATCCACAGAGTGTCTAACCCTTCCCAGGCAAAGGGTTGATTGAAAAGGGTGTCTTCCCTCAGGTCTTGGCTTTGTCTCCTCACTCTTACACCAATTGCTGAGGCCAGAAACCTCCCACATCTGGTCAAGCCTGAATGCTCTTCCCAAAGATGGAGATGGGGACTTTCTCCAAAGCAGAACATAGGTGCCCTGGTCATCTACATGGAGATGAGGCAGTGGGCAGCAAAAGCAATACACTCTACTGAGGGCTGTAGCAGAAGGGACACTGAATTAATAAATGAATTATTAAAAGGAGGGATTCCACCTTTGGTCATGTGACGAACAGGTGAGCAAAATGAAGAGAGCTTGGGGGCAGAAGACCCAACTATGGCTGCCAGGTGCCAGGAGGATAAGAAATTCTCCTCACCATCTGTCCATGCCCCCTGCAAGGGACAAAGGCCTTTGTTTGATTTTAAATGTGCCTGATCTTTCAATATTTATATTCTCCTTGTGTTAGTAAATATACACATAGGAACACAAGTGTCCCATTTTAAAACAGAAAACAAATTTGTTGTAGCTAAGGAAGTCAGAGACTTTTTTTTTTTATTACATTCTGCTGATTTAGATTTGGCAAGACGCCATCACTACCTATAAGAGTAATTTAGAGGCTGGAAATTATTGTGCTGCCTTTTAAAAACTGTATCTATATAATACAGGATGAATGCACTTACCAGACCTAGCAGATGATGTATTCTTCACGGAAACCATTACTGGGATTATAATTTAAAGTAACAGGTGAACCACTTTAGAGCCTGATAGGAACTGCTGGCTAATTCTATTTCAAACCTCCTGTTACCTCCATTACTCATTCTATTCAGGTACAGATAGATTTCTGCAGCATTTAAGAAATATTAGCTAAAAAGTCTAGGCCAAATAACGTTTTCTTCATTTTAAAAGTCTGTTGTTTAATATTTTCATAGGAATGGAAAGTTTATTCATTTGTATACTCATTCAACAAACATTTGATGAATCTCTTCTAAACTGTGTGTTCCTAAGTTGATTGCACTAATTTGTGGAATCCTGTCAATATTTGTGCATCAAGTAGTGTCAATGCCCCACCTCCTCCCAGACAAAAACTCACATATACATGAATTTTTATTGATGAATATTAAATTATTTTTAAAAGGTAAAATGTGTCACTCTTACAACTTAAAATAATATTATGCCACTTAACACTAACTACTAGAAATTATTGTACCAGTTGAGGGGAAGATAAGGACTCCAGTCTATTTATAGCTTCATTATTTGAGGGGTTTGGATTCAAGGTCTGCCCCTGCAACTCATTATTTCAGTAATTGAGATAAAGTCCTTAACTTCTCCAAACCTGTTTTGAAAATGGAGAATACAGAGTTTCCACCTCAAGGACCTGTTGTGAGCAAACAGGTTAGTGTTACAGTCTGTGCCAGACCCCCAGGAAGTGCTCAATCAATGTTAGCTGTTGTCATTAACCACCCAGATGAAATGCGAATGCCCTCTGCAGCTCTCATTGCCAGGGTCCTTTCTGCCTGCAGCTCAGCACCTGAGGAAGGGAGAGATTCTCTAGCCCTCCAGGCAGCTCCTTTTATCTTTGGACAGACCCCTCAGTTGCTTGGAAAATTACTGATTATGAGGAATAAAATCCTCCCCTGAAATTTCTTCATGTAGGTATGAATCTTACCCTTAGGGCCTCATTGCACACTCATCATGTCTCTTTTCCTCGACAACCCCTCCAACAAGTAAAGATGTTCGAGGTCCCCCTGAATTTGATGTTTGAAGCTAATAAGCCTAAGAGTGCCTAGGCTGTTATATTGATTAGCCTTTTGATATTGTTTATCTTGATTTGTTTCCTTTCCAATTAAATGTTAAAAGATAATAAAATCTAACACACACACACACACACACACACACACACACACACAGTTCAACTTCATCCTCAGTGAGTGTTTAGTTAAAATCTACTTGTTAACTTCAGCTTTATTCTTTGGTCTTCAGAAGTCAGAGTAACTGAATCCCTGCTTTAAAGTGATTCCCCAAATTCCCAAATCTTTGCCTAATCAACCATTATGACTTTGTTTTTTTTTAGAAGACCTTCAAACCCAATCAGCACATCTGTTCGGTAATAAAGCAAGACATGTCACTCAGCTTCATAGTTACATCTGACTATTCTCCTTCAAATAAAGGAAAATTCTAGATATAGTTTAAAATTTAAAGCTTTTTGTGTTATCATGAAGATTAAAATTCCATCAATGATTTAAAGGATAAATGTTTATTCATTATTATGCAAATAAATTATAATTATGAAAGCTGTTAATTTCATGCAAGAAAACATTAATGAAGGCCTTTCAAGCAGTAAATAAACAGGAAAACATATTGACAGCTAATATAAATGTTTATATTAAATATGAGACTGTTGGTTACAGCAGTGCTTTTCAGACTTTAATCTGTTTACAAAATTGCTGGGGATCTTGTAAAAATTCACATTCTGATTCAGTGCGATTGGACCAAAGATTCTGTTATTCCTTGCAAGCTCCCAGGTAATGCCTATCTTGAAAAATATTAAATACCGCTTATGAAAACAAATAGTGATTAATAAAAATACATAGAAAACTAGAATGAGATACTAGACTTCAAAGCTGTGAGGACTGTTTGATCATTACATCCAACAAAATACCTTTTAATTGCTATTTTAAATTTTCATAATAAATTTTATGGTAACGGACAATTTATAAAAAAATCTCTGCTACTCATTTTTTTAGATAAGAGTTGGTATTTTTGTTACAATGTAAAACTCAAAATTTTGAAGTAATAAATTTTTTTAACAAAAAGTCTTAATTATCTATCTTTATTATTTATATCGTTTCAAATGAGTATGTGATGAAGAAGAAGAAGCATTCATATAAGTGGTAAGGAGAGAGAAACTAAACATTGGTAGGTTGGGTCTTTGCATAAAACTTTTTCTTCCTCTATGATCATTATTTCACACTTCTGCAATTTTAAGATCACTTGGTAGAAACATTTGAGATGTAGCTTGCATTGGTTAAAGTTTTATCAGTTACTAAGCCTTTTTAAGATTATCTATGGTTTCTAAAATGTTAGTGCTGGTATAGTGATACAGACCTACCATTAGAAGTCATCTTATAGAGTCTTGTGATAGGATTGTACTCTCAATCAGGAATAACCAAATAATTTTGGGACTTTCAGAAGCACTGGGCCATAGGAGCATCAGCATATTCATCCCCAGCCAGGTTAGTCTAGAGTCCAAACAACCTACTTAATTATGTCATCTGGGGAGTTACCATCAAAGGCAGTTTTCATACAATTTTGTATATGGGTTCAGCTCTTAATTAGCAATGAGATATTCCATCTTAAAAAAAAATACTCTGAGGGCTGGGGCTGTAGCTCAATGGTAGAGCACTTGCCTCCCAGGTATGAGCCCTAGGTTTGATTCCGAGTACCACATAAAAATAAATAAATAAAGATATATTTTTTAAATGGGATATTTATCTTTAAAAAAAAACACTCTGAACTTTTGTGTTATGGATCTATGAATGAGTCACTTTTGCCCCAATTTTTCTCTATGAGACCACATTTCCTGATGGGCCATTTGTCATTAATAGCTTCTCATGCTGTCTTCATTTCATAGCCCAAGATCTGAGGCCTGTCCAACTGATTGGTGTCCTGGCATCCTCTATTCTGTGACTGACAACACAAGTTTGGCTTAGATCTCTGGGTCTGCCTTTGCCTTCCATTCTTCTCCTCCCTCCATTATTGATTCCCTGTGAATTTATCACCCCCCCTGTTATGTGCCAGGCACCAGTCCAATACTTGTTCCACAGTGAATGCAATGTCACACTTTGCTCTTCCTCTACTGTTCCTGTCACATGCCCAGTGGTAGTCTCTACTCAGTTCTGTAGCCAATGCATCAGGATGGTATTTCATGCAACTATTCACATTCTTTTAAAAAGGATTCCATGTTTTTCACTACAAGGTACACTAATATCACTAAAACGTAGATTGCACCAGTCCTTCAACAACACATTCCTTTATTGACAAAACAAAAAAGTCACTTTGAATTTATCTCAGCACTTTACATATCGTGGTTATATTTGTGAATAAAATAAAGAAAGAAAAAATGGCCACACTAGAACTAAAGAAACCACTCATGTATATGCTATAAAGATAGTAGGAAAAACTGAATGTAATTAAACCTAAAACAAGGAACAGAGCAACATCTTAACCTCTGAATCCGAAGAACACAATGGACTCTTGTCAATTTCTACCAGGATGAATGTGTTTAGCTAATAGTAATTATGATTGAACAGATGACTTAATTATGCCATATGCCATTTTATTGGCCCCAAGAGTATATTTGTGAATACACAGAGATAAATGTAATTCATTATTATGTTAATCAAGACCAAAGGTAATGTGTCGGGCAGGTAGGAAAAATCACTGTCTCACTGTGCTCTTCCTTGTTCCCTTTACTATTCCACCTCAGGCAGAGGTGAAGGTATGTAACTGGCCTGTCTTAGGTTCTGACCCACAAAAGCCTCTTCCAGGACCCTGGGAACATATTAAAATTTCTTCCTATGTTTGTAGCACTGAAAGTACCGCCTCTGCTATTATGAACAATCATGCACGTACATCTTTTTCTCATTGTGCAATCAGTCCTTGGAAAGCGCATTTGAACACCATGTAGAAAATGAACACTTTATGAAGAGAAAATTGACTGCAGGACCTGGAAAGTGTGAATCAGTAGGGAAAACACTGCTAAGGAGGGGCAGGCAGAATGAATTTGAAAGCTGAATTGGTCTCCTTCTGTGCTCATGGAGTCCTTGAGACTTTCATCTGTCATCATTGGGCCAATTTTCTCTGTCCTGATTTTTGCTTTGTAGCTTCTATCATATTTTTATTTGGGGCCATCATAGGGCAGGAAGGGAATCTAAGCATCCATCTATCTTCCAAAGATTCTTCTACAATTCCATTATTCTCCAAGAATGGGAGATGGGAGAATGCTTATTGACCAAGATCAACAAGCCATGTTCTCCTATGGTAATTAATGTCCAGTAAAACTTATTGATGAAAAATTTACTAGGTTCTGAACTATTGATAATAATAACAATTACTATAGACTTAAATTTTTTTCAAGTTCAACATCATTAAGAATTAAACAATGAGATAAAATGATTTATATACTTTTGCTCTATTATTGAGTGAAAGCATGTATTTTCTCCTGCCACAGATTTCGGTATAATTAAATGTGGGTGTTTCAACATCAACACTAATTAATTAGAAATGTAAATTTCAAAAAAAGCTTGATCTTAATTAGAAAGTATTTTTTCTCCCTAAAGTTGTATGTACATATATGAAAATAAAATATTTAAATATAATTGAATGTATAAATGTGTACTGTATGCAAATTCATTATATATAGTTATAGAGGCGTGCTTAATATATAGGATTAGTTCACTAGATTTGCTGTTCTTCCTATATTACTATGTAAATCTCTAAATAAATATATAAGACCACAATTGTTACTAAATTGGTGGGGGGGGCGTTTCAAAGGTTGAAGTCATAACAAAAAAGATGAATTTTTGATTTAAAGAATGAAATGAAGATTCATTTCTCTCCCTTCTTTTCATCCTTCACTGTCTCACTGTGCTCTTCCTTGTTCCCTTTACTATTCCATCAATACCTGACTTCATCCTTTTTTGGTACCTTGATAAGTTTTCATTTGTTTTCCTGAAAAAATCCACTAGACTAGAAGACTCCAGTTTCCAATTTTTCCTTTGCAATGAATGGGTTTGTAACTTGCATGGTGTTATATGTGGGTCAGAGGAGGAGTGCGTCAGCAATTCATCTCCTGGATCTTATTAGATTGTACATTTCCAGGCCAGCACTGAAGAAATGTGATTCCCCGTAAACCACACTGAAATCCCCGACTTTGCAAATGTGAATGACCTGAATCTTAACATAATCAAAATGCCAGACAAGAAAAGTATTTTTAGAAATTCTGAGATCTGATCAGAGACCAAAATATCCTTTGGAGTCCCCTCTAATAGCCTTATTTTCAAAAATGATTCACTTTTTCTTTCAGTAATATGTGAATATTTACCCTAAAAACATTTAGAAATATTGATTTAGTCCAGCATGGTGGCACATGCCTGTTATCTCAGCAACTCAGGAAGCTGAGGCAAGAGGATCACAAGTTAGCGGACAGTCTTGGCAACTCAGTGAAATGTAGTCTCTTAAACAAAATAAAATGAAATAAAGGACTAGGGATGTACCTCAGAGGCAAGTCAATTTTTGTGACATATATTTTTACATGGTTGTAATCATCTGTTTTCCTATTGACTCGTGATTAATAGCAGCAGGTTCAAACACAAATAACCTATTAGGACCAGACATGTGACTTGCACAGTGAGGTAGGCCAGGTGAGAAACGAGGAGATGGAGACTGGTGAGCTAGAGAGGGTTGCCCCACTTGGGTCTCTGCATCTGACTCCAGTTTCTAGTGGTATAGTATAGACATGCCATTCACTTTAGTATGTGAATTCTGATCTGGCATGTCTAAAGGTAGGCTTACACCTGTACCTCACCAGACCTGGACTTGATTTTAGCTACCATCACAGGACAAAATCTTGGACAGTTCTGCTGACAGTGGTGCAATTCGGGATAAAATAGGCCCACTTCCATCTCATTTTTTTATAATTGGAATTATTTTGCAGCATATTATTTAGTGGCAAGCAAATTTGCAAAAATAATTCTGTCAAATTGAATAGGTCATCCATCAATCAATCATGTATTTTCATGTATTTGTAATGTTGATATATTTTTTAAGAATGTTTCATTTCTGCCTCATTTGTTATATTATTCAGAGTTGCTCCTACTTTTAAAAATAGCTTATTCAGCTTTGCTTATAACAGAGAACACTTCTGGCCAAGGGAATCTGCCCCCACCCCGCCTACTCCAACGAATACTCTTAAGGTACCAGCAACAATGGCCAGGTTTATTTTATCAACCAACATTCAACTGTGCCATTTGGACAAATTGTGCCTCATGGACAAAATATATTTGATCAAATCATTTGGACTCTCTCTCTCTCTCTCTCTCTGTATACCATCTCATTATTTCCCAGAAAATCCCTGCTAGATCTTTTTTGGAAGACCATGAAAGCGCTTAGGTGATGAAAAGCATCAGGGAGACATGGGACAAACACAGCAGTTTATGTGGCTTGGCATTGTGAGCAGTGTGCACTTTGTGAATCCTGAATACTCTTAGTGTGGAGGGGAAGCTGGGCCCCTGATGGCTCTGGAGCGACAGAAGCACAGGATCCTTAGAGCATAGCATGATACAGCTAGTGTGCAGCAATAACAGGCTGGCCGGTAGCTCTAAAATGAACTTGAGGTGGGAGGATTGCCTAAAGTCCCTTCAATATTTGGGCACGAGGTCAGCAGTGAGACTCTGAACTCCACGGGCTGTTTGAGGCAAGGGTTGAAAGCTAAATGGGAGAAAATTCTGGCAGCTATTTGGCTTCAGAATCACCCCATGCTGTCAACCAAGAATGTCCTTAGGATTGTATGACAGGTCCGCCTTATCCTCTACCCAGCTCTGCTTTCTCTCCATCCCTTCCTAAGGGCTTAGTTCCCAAGACACACCCTGGTAAGCATCCATCACACAAATCTCTCTTTATGAATTGGCTTCATGAAACTAGAGACAAACAAAGTGAGAAGGCCTATGGGAGAAGGTGAGAGAAGATGAGAAGGATTCTCTCCAGATCTAGGAACCACAGCTTGAAGGGCTGGAAGGGGAGAATGAGTGGTGGCAGAGGCCCAGGGATGAGCCAGTTGAGAAGGGTGCTGAGTGCAGTTACCTATGCAGCACAGGAGCCCTGAAGGGCCTCAGTCCCCACAGATCCTGTCCATAACAAAGGCTTCTGAATCCATCATTGCCAGATCCTTTGGAGGAAGGACAAGTTAAACAATTATTAATATGAAATTCCTGACTCTTATAATGTAAGACTGTGAGAAAGAGATTGACATTAGTTTTCTGTTCTAGAACAAACAATATACTTTCATCCCATTCCATCCACCATGTTGGGAAAGGGCGGTAATCACCTGAGCCATGATTGAGGCACAGGTGTGCCCTGGTTTTGCAAAGGAGAGTGACTGTCATTGAGGGAGCATGGACAGGAGCCAGGTATCTGATTTCTGTTGGTCTTGCATGTTACTTTTCCTCTTGGGCTTACTTACTGAAACTCCACTTCTTGGAGCAGTATTTGTGCCGTACATTTGATATATGACTTTGATCTGATTATTATCAAATATTATAAATATTTATACATAATCCTGGGATAGTAGAAGTGAATGAAAGTTGCAATTTGAGATACATAAGAGAGCTGATCTGGGGAATACAGTGAATTTCTCAGTTTCCCCATAATATATGGGGGTAAAGCAAGAGCTGGGCCTACCATTTGGGCCTGATTTTCTTCACGAGTGGTATAAAATGAGCCTCTTTTCCCTTTGTCCTGGAATTTTTGTCTAAAAGCAAGTTCTACATATCCATGAACAAGACCCTCATCTAGATATGCACATTTGTATTATTCATCAACCTTTGTGACTCTATATTCCTTTTGGAGTTACATTATCTTAAGGCAGGCTTATGCATGAACTTATATTTTTTGGGTTTTTTTTTTTCCTGATCTGTATACATTCTAAAGCAACTCTAGAGCATTGCTGAAGAACATGTCTCAAGTTCCATCAATGAATTTTAGAGTATAAAACCCGGAACTCTTTTTTTTTAACAACAATTAATGTATGTAACTTTTCTATAGTCAATCACCTCTGTGATTTTGTGAGTTTTTTTGTGAAATGCTTTATTCCCTAATATTCAGCAATTCTTTCTGCACAAAATAACCATACTCTTAAGAAGCAATCAGCAGGCTTATTAAGGTTCACCTACAATTGAAGGCACCATGTTGTTTATTAATTTACATTGCAAATGTGCTCCTGGTGGCCTTAAACAGTCACTTTAATGGCATGAGTGCTTTGTCGCACACAGAGGAGCCTGCTCTTTTTCTGTGCTATCATACAACACTGAAAAAATAACCTATATGCTATATTTACTATTACATCAAAAGATATCCTATCCCCCAAATATTTTTATTCAAATATTTCCAAAAGATTTATGTCTTTTTGACAAACCCTGTTTTCCATCTCCCTATTCATTTTATAGGACTTAATGTATATTTTTTTCATTTTGCTGATTTCCTGTGGGTATTGTGAACCTCTGTTAGATTTTCCAGTTATTTTATCTTCAGGATTAAGAATAAATGATCATTTGGGACCTACTTGGAGGATAAGGGACTGCTTAAGTGGAAACATTAATAGGAAGATGGGAAATATTTTAATTTTCCTATTTCAAGCATTCTTTGTCATATTTAAAACCCCCAGTATGAGCCTGACTCTGCTCCCCATCGTGAAACTGATGAGGAGTTGTTCCAGGAAGAAGGAGGCTGCAGGAGTTGTTCTGATGATTTTCCTGTTTAAATTGCTCTTCAGCACTACACGCATACTTAAATATAAAAATGAAGAGAGCCACCCACACTCAAAAAATCAAAACTTGAAATATGAAGGGTATGTCCAGATGGAATCTAAATAATTATGATCATCCAGATATCTGGAAACTTATAATATTGGAAGTAATAGTATTTGGTTCAAATAAAATATTAATAACCTAATCTGCTTGGTTTACTCCAACCCCAGTAGCCTTTTTCCTGCCTCAACTAGACTTCCCCTTTTGAAAAATACCTCTGATTAGACTATCAAAATCTTGCTGCCTTTTAATCAGATATTTTCTCTAGACCAATCAATTAGCAAAGCATTTTATTAAATTACCATTCATGTGAGAATTCCAAGCTGGGCTCTGTGACTCTGGAATACAAAATAGGGTTCAAATAGTGTCCTTCACATTTTCTTAAAAGAGTAATTAATTTAAAGAGGGAAAATAACACTGAGATACCATATACCAAAAAAGAACAATTAAATGGCATAAATTAATTCATTTATTGGATACAATGGCCCATTCCACAAGTACTAATTGAGATCCTAACTACATGTCAACTGCTACTTCTGGTACCCTGGGATCTGGGCATATAAGAAGCAACCAGAATTAGTGCCCTCACCCTTATAATATTCCAGTTATGAAGATTCCAGAAGGATGAACTGAAGAAATAAAGTGAGGACATGTTTCCTATAGTTTTTGGATGAAAATTAAGCTTTGAGAAATGAGTATTTGAACCATTTTTAAGGAAATGTCATGGGCTCAATTGTGTTCCACATAAGGATCTGTTGAAGTTTGGACTAAATGTGTTTGGGTACATGTGAATAAATAAAGCCTTATCTGAAAATGGGATCTTTGTAGATATAATTGAATTAAGATAAGGTCATGGTGGATAACACAGGCCTTAATCTAGTCTAGAAAAAGGAAAGTTACAGACACAGAGGACACACATCCATATGTAGACATAAACAGAGATTGGAGTGATGTATCTGGAAGCCAAGGAATGCCAAGAATTGCTAGTCACACAAGAGACAGAGACTATCCTCTAGGGCTTCAGAGAAGCATAGCTCTATTGACACCTTGAGTTTAGATTTCCAATCTCCACAGATTCCAGAGAAGTCCTTTCTATTTTTTTAAGCTTCCCAGGTTAGGATATTTTCTATGACAACTTTGGAAAATTAATACAAGAATCCATAAGCAGCTAGTGAGAAAGGAAGGATAAACAAAGAAGAAACAGAAACAGCCAGTAGAGGAAGAAAAAAAATCATTCAAACCACTGGGTCAATTGAAGTGGGCTACCTATTCTAGAATGAATTGGCCTTTAGATTAAGCGTGGGATTGAGTGATAAATGAATGAACTTAGACCTAGACAACAGAAAATCATTGAGAAAAAGAGGTATGATAAAAGAGGCATTTTTAGAGATGATACTAGCAGCAATATCTAAATTCAGTTACCCTTGGACAACATATATCTGTCTAATAAAAGAGAGAAGTTACTAAAGACAAGAGAGGCTGTAAAGGGCAAAAAGAGGAGTTTCCTTCTCCTTGTGATATTGATTTCATGTAATTTGCAAATTCAAAAGTTTAGACAATATAGTTGAATTCTAACCTTGCCAAAGAGAATTTCCCTGCCAATTGGGCAGGTGTTGCCTGAAGACTGATTCCAGTTGGCCAAAATAAACGGGAAAAAAGGTGCTAAATAAAAGCTAATAGCTTGCAGGACTTTTCAGAAGATTTCATATTGCGGCTTTCCTGTTTGTTACGGGAACCTGAACATGGTTGAAAATTGGTATGTTTTCCTGGTGTTACTTGTGACCTCTTTATGTGTGTGTGTGTGCCTGAAGTAATAGATATGGTTAAGACTCTTCTCTTGAAATATTATCATAGAAAATCATGCCTTTCCCTATCTTCCTCACTTCTGCTCATTCCTTATTACATGCCAAGACATGTAACACATATTCAACCGGTTTCTCGGAATAAAAGAAAAATTTCTCAAGATTTTACCTTGAATGACTCATTAGCACAATTTGAAACTCCAAATTTCAGGACAGAAATGCCTTCTGGCATGCCTGGTCTGACTCTTTGGAATTTCTGTTGATCTTGCTAAAAATTGGTGCCATGCCCAAAGGTGTACTCAGCATCTCTGGTGAGTAGAAAGCAGTTGGAATAAAAGCATCTCATTGTGGAGTGGGCAGTGTGTGTCTCCTGAGAAACCCTCTGTTCCATGAAATACAGGGCATTGCATGTTCTGTCTCACCTGCATTCTAAAAGATTAATAGCAGACTCTTAGGCTGTGGCCAAAACGAAGAGCAAAACAATGTACACGTGATAGCACTGACCTATAAGGACTGTGAAGACATATTATCTAAGATTTCACATGTGTATAATCTTACATGAGTCTTTTGTGAAATATTTGATTTTAGGTGGCAATGCCAAATGTACCTTATTAGCATGCATCTTTACCTTTGCAAATCCACACACTGTTTAAATTAAAGCAATGGTGAGAATTGACCTTCAATTTGATGTAGAAAGATTTAAACAAATCTCCATTTTTTGTGTGAAAATTAAACACATGCCAGCCACTGCATAGAAAATGTCTGCCAGACATTGTCTGTATTACTGAACGTGTTATAAACATGGTTGTCCCCAAATGATGTGATTGTCATTTGAAAACCAGGCCTGAGCAGCTATTATATATGTGTAGAAATCTTGCCTTTTATGACCTTGATGGACCTTGATCCTTGGATATCATTAAGATCATGGATTAAGAAAAATGTTTGCGATTTAAAAAAAATAATACTAATTAAAAAAATGTTTTCAGAGAATTTCCTCTCAAAGCTTTCCCTCCTCCCCTCCTCTACATAGAAGAAGACATTGTGGTACAGTTTAATTTAAGCAATTTTTAAAAGTGATTTCTCTTACTCTAATTTTGTTGGGTCACTAAACTGGACATCCAGTAACACATTAATGAATTCATCCTGGATGGCCACCCCATGCATAGCTAGATGTGACCTAAGCAAAATTCTGTAGTGAGCTGTTACCAGGTTCCAGGTCTTGGATGAAGTGCTTTATGTGGGCATGATCTTATGTAATCTTCACATACGGTTTGTGTGAAACAGGTTTTATCTCATTTTACACAAAATAAACGGAGAGAAGATAAATTGTTCACAAATATGCATAGTAAATGGCAAGGCTAGGCGTGACTCTGGTTCTGACTGCCTTAAAGCCACCCTCAACTCTTTGTGATAACTAAAACACTGTACTGTAGCACAGCAACCCCCAAATACCCGTGATATTACATAATGTTAAATTAAGCATACAAAATTTAATTCAGAGTTTAAAAACTAATGACAGTGACTCCTATTTATGAGTATTTATTTTACTCTCTGCCCTGGGTATAAATTACCTCATTTAATGTCCTCATCACTCTCTGAGGATGGCACTGTTTTATTATGTCAATGCATTAACTAAGCATAAAGGAGATAAAGTAAGTTGTTAAAGTGACTATCTAGAAAAAACACAGAGCTGGAAGTTGAACCTTACACAGCTGGTCTAAGGAACCAGCTCCTAAAGTTCATATTGCCTTCTAAAAAAATTTTTTCAAAATTAGCCAAATCTGATGTCATGCCCTCTGAAAATTCAGGTACCCATTTGGTTGTTCTTTGATTTCCTGTGTAGATTATTATCATATACTTACCTATTCATGTTCTAATGCAATTGAATAAGAAGTTTTCAATTAGAGGGGTGGTTTTGTAGAAGGTAATAGATAAGGAAACCGCGGACTTCACTGCTTGAAAAAGAAATCTGCTGTGATTGGTTGAGTCTGAGGCAAATGTACAAGTGTTCCTGTGCCTGAGACCATTTGGTGTAGAAGCAAGATGCCTTCAAAATTAAATAATCCCTAAAGACATTAACCTATTTTCAAACATGGCACAACACTGATGCTCTTAATTACAGCCCTAAGTAGTTGAAAGAGGGACAAATTATCAAGAGGGATATTTAAAAATCCTAGGAAGTTTTTCAGTTTTAGAAACATTTATAGCCAAATAGTAATTATATTTTTAATTTAAATTTTGGGCATGTGGATGTTTCTGTGAAAGTTCTCTGGAAAACTATTAGATGAAATATTTTTTTTTACTTGCTAGCAATTGCAAATTAGAGCATTGTTTTTCAAAACCCTTCTTGTTAGAGAAGATTATTATTTTCTGTGTACATGTATGAGTGTGAGAATCCACACAACTGTGAGAATTTTCCTCTTAAAGTATCCATAGTCCTTAGCATGACAGTCTAGTTCCAGGTAGATGAGTATTCAAATTGTCTAAAAGAAACCTTTATTAGCGTGTTTCCCCAAATATAAAATTTGCACAAGCTTATGGGAGAATATGGTAGAAATTTTTTGAAGTACAGAAAGCTATAGAAAAGCAGAAGAAAAAGGACTTAGAAGTGAAATGAGCAAATGCATTCATTATTTGCATTTTTAACATGTCATTGTACAGAATGCAAACTTACCAAAATTGACCATATTTCAAGGTTTTTTACTGGCCAAGTTTTACTCTGGTACTAAAATAAACCAAACCACTTGGCATAAGGCACGAATGAATTCTATTCTCCTGCATCTAAGGATACCATCTCTTCCCTGTTCTACTCTCATATGGTGGTGCTTGAAGTTTTCTGCATAATACTAGCTAATGATAGTGATGATATCAAAAATATATGCAGAGACCAAAGTAATGAGTGAGACTGACTAGCATTTGATTGACACTTTGTGAGTAGAAATTCCAAATAATGTAGAGTAAAAAGCAATTCTGCATGAAACTTAAAAGCAAGAATGATATTTTGGCAATTTTTTGTGTTCTTATTTTTTTTTAAATCTAGATTGAGAAGTCATATAGTTAAAACTCAGACATGAGCCTTACTATTTGCATAAATAAGTTATATATCTGATTTAATGAGTTTTTTCAGATATTATTCAACCATCTTCTCCTTGAATAGACAGAGTTAGAGTAAATCAATATTTTGTTCAAAATTCAAATCTCCCATTTCATATTTTAGGTATATTTTTGCAATTCTGTACTGATTTCCACTGAGGAACTAAAAAACACTTATCTCTGGGTTTAAGATACACACTTAGAATATTATCTGGCAATAATGGTGATTCTGGAGAATAAGATACCTTATAAGATATAAAATTTTCATTTTGTAGTGAAAGTCACAAGACTGGAGAGCTTCAGACTGAGAGAAATTGGGTGACTTTCCTATAACTATATGGGATCAGAACCTATTTTATACAAAAGCTCAACAGAGACTTAGAAAATGATTCTGTTCACAGGCTAAAAGAATTGATGAAAGATTACAAAGAAGATTATTTCAATAGATGTATGAAAATTTTATCACATAAAATATAGGCTAGGTTTCTGTTCATCATAAAATAATTCTATTTCCAGGTTATCCAGTGATGTGCTGGTGTATATTTAACTGGCTCTTAAAAAAGATATACACACAAATTTATATTTTATAATATGCTTCAATTTTCACTTGTATTATTATAATTTTCTCTAACACTTTCTTAAATCCATACAATCAAAACAATAAATTAAGCATTGATTTATAATATTTACAGATTTTTATGGTGTAAATATGACTATTACAGCTGATTTTTATATATTGCCACACATTCCTGAAAACAGAGTATCCAACATCCATACACCATTACACAGCACTACATCTGACAGCTACAGTAGACTTAACTAACTTCAATATCCAGAAAATAGCAAGATGTAAAATAATTAGTAAGTGGTGAGTTGGGGCTATGTTACCTTGTTTCTATTATAATTAATTGAATCTTGAATTTGTATTATTATTATTTTTTTGAATTTGTATTATTTAATATTTAAGTAATGGCTATGTTTTACTACCATCTCAGAAACCTCCTGAAATTTCAACCATTGTTTTTTGCTATCTTTTATGACCCAGCTATATGAACCACTTCCCATGTCTTTGGAGAAAAGGAACCGTGTAAAATACAATTACCCAGTGCATTATATATCATATGCAGTATGCATCATACACAGCATGTGAGCTATACATATGTGCAAAGAGCGTTAATGTACATGCAAATCACTTGGCATCTTCTTTTTTTTTTTTTTTTTTTTTTTTTTTCTTTCTTTATTTATTTTTTTATTGTTGGTCGTTCAAAACATTACACAGTTCTTAATACATCATCTTTCACAGTTTGATTCAAGTGGGTTATGAACTCCCAACTTTACCCCGTATATAGATTGCTGTTTCACATCAGTTACCCTTCCATTGATTGACATATTGCCTTTCTAGTGTCTGATGTATTCTGCTGTCTGTCCTATTCTCTACTATCCCCCCTCCCCTCCCCTCCCCTCCCCTCCCCTCCCCTCCCCTCCCCTTTTCTCATCCCTGTTTAATGTAAATCTTCTTCTCAAGCTCTTCGTCCTTACCCTGTCCTTGTTTACTCCCCTTATATCAAAGGGGTCATTTGGTATTTGTTTTTTAACGATTGACTAGCTTCACTTAGCATAATCTGCTCTAATGCCATCCATTTCCCTCCAAATTCTATGATTTTGTCGTTCCTTAATGCAGAGTAATACTCCATTGTGTATAAATGCCACATTTTTTTAATCCATTCATCTATTGAAGGGCATCTAGGCTGATTCCATAATCTTGCTATAGTGAATTGTGCTGCTATGAACATCGTTGTAGCAGTGTCTCTGTAACATGCTCTTATTAGGTCTTTAGGGAATAGACCGAGAAGGGGAATAGCTGGGTCAAATGGTGGTTCCATTCCCAGCTTTCCAAGAAATCTCCATACTGCTTTCCAAATTGGCTGTACCAATTTGCAGTCCCACCAGCAATGAACAAGAGTGCCCTTTTCCCCGCATCCTCTCCAGCACTTATTGTTGTTTGACTTCCTAATGGCTGCCAGTCTTACTGGAGTGAGGTGGTATCTTAGGGTAGTTTTGATTTGCATTTCTCTAACTGCTAGCGATGGTGAGCATTTTTTCATGTATTTATTGATTGATTGTATGTCCTCCTCTGAGAACTGTCTGTTCAGGTCCTTGGCCCATTTATTGATTGGGTTATTTGTTATCTTATTGTCTAATTTTTTGAGTTCTTTGTATATTCTGGTTATTAGGGCTCTATCTGAAGTGTGTGGATTAAAGATTTGTTCCCAGGATGTAGGCTCCCTGTTTATCTCTCTTATTGTTTCTTTTGCTGAGAAAAAACTTTTTAGTTTGAGTAAGTCCCATTTGTTGATTCTAGTTGTTAACTCTTGCACTATGGGTGTCCTATTGAGGAATTTGGGGCCCGATCCCACAGTATGTAGATCATAACCAACTTTTTCTTCTATCAGATGCCGTGTCTCTGATTTTATATCAAGCTCCTTAATCCATTTTGAGTTAACTTTTGTGCATGGCGAGAGATAGGGGTTCAGATTCATTTTGATGCAAATGGATTTCCAGTTTTCCCAGCACCATTTGTTGAAGATGCTATCCTTCCTCCATTGCATGCTTTTAGCCCCTTTATCAAATATAAGATAGTTGTAGTTTTGTGGATTGGTTTCTGTGTCCTCTATTCTGTACCATTGGTCCACCCGCCTGTTTTGGTACCAGTACCATGCTGTTTTTGTTACTATTGCTCTGTAGTATAGTTTGAAGTCTGGTATCGCTATACCGCCTGATTCACACTTCCTGCTTAGCATTGTTTTTGCTATTCTGGGTCTTTTATTATTCCATATGAATTTCATGATTCTTTTATCTATTTCTACAAGAAATTCCATTGGGATTTTGATTGGCATTGCATTGAACTTATAGAGAACTTTTGGTAATATCGCCATTTTGATGATGTTAGTTCTACCTATCCATGAGCAGGGTATGTTTTTCCATCTTCTAAGGTCTTCTTCTATATCTTTCTTTAGGGTTCTATAATTTTCATTATATAAATCTTTCACCTCTTTTGTTAGGTTGATTCCCAAGTATTTTATTTTTTGGGGGGATATTGTGAATGGAGTAGTTGTCCTCATTTCCATTTCAGAGGATTTGTCACTGATATACAGGAATGCCTTTGATTTATGCGTGTTGATCTTATATCCTGCCACTTTGCTGAATTCATTTATTAGCTCTAATAGCTTCTTTGTAGACCCTTTTGGGTCTGCTAGGTATAGGATCATATCATCTGCAAATAGTGATAATTTAAGTTCTTCTTTTCCTATTTTTATGCCTTTAATTTCTTTCGTCTGTCTAATTGCTCTGGCCAGTGTTTCGAGGACTATGTTGAACAGAGGTGGTGAGAGAGGGCATCCCTGTCTTGTACCAGATCTTAGAGGGAATGCCTTCAATTTTTCTCCATTCAGAATGATGCTGGCCTGTGGCTTATCATAGATTGCTTTTACAATGTTGAGGTATGTTCCAGTTATCCCTAATTTTTCTAGAGTTTTGAACATAAAGGGATGCTGTACTTTGTCGAATGCTTTTTCTGCATCTATCGAGATGATCATATGGTTCTTATTTTTAAGTCTATTGATGTGGTGAATAACATTTATTGATTTCCGTATATTGAACCAGCCTTGCATCCCAGGGATGAATCCTACTTGATCATGATGTATAATTTTTTTGATATGTATTTGAATCCGATTCGCCAGAATTTTATTGAGGATTTTTGCGTCAAGGTTCATTAGAGATATTGGTCTGTAGTTTTCTTTCTTTGAAGTGTCTTTGTCTGGTTTCGGAATCAGGGTGATGTTGGCCTCGTAGAATGAATTTGGAAGTTCTCCCTCTTTTTCTATTTCCTGAAATAGCTTGAAAAGTATTGGTGTTAGTTCCTCTTTAAAGGTTTTGTAAAACTCTGCTGTATACCCATCCGGTCCTGGGCTTTTCTTAGTTGGTAATCTTTTGATGGTTTCTTCTATTTCCTCTATTGTTATTGGTCTGTTTAGGTTGTCTATATCCTCCTGACTCAATCTGGGCAGGTCATAAGACTTAAGGAATTTATCTATGCCTTCACTATCTTCTATTTTATTGGAGTATAAGGATTCAAAATAATTTCTGATTATCTTCTGTATTTCTGAAGTGTCTGTTGTGATATTACCTTTTTCCTCCCGTATGTTAGTAATTTGAGTTCTCTCTCTTCTTCTCTTCGTTAGCATGGCTAAGGGTCTGTCAATTTTATTTATTTTTTCAAAGAACCAACTTTTAGTCTTGTCAATTTTTTCAATTGTTTCTTTTGTTTCAATTTCATTTATTTCAGCTCTGATTTTAATTATTTCTTGCCTTCTACTTCTTTTGCTGTTGTTTTGCTCTTCTTTTTCTAGGATTTTGAGATGAAGTATGAGATCATTTATTTGTTGGTTTTTTCTTTTTTTGAGGAATGAACTCCAAGCAATGAATTTTCCTCTTAGAACTGCTTTCAATGTGTCCCATAGATTCCGATATGTTGTGTCTGTGTTTTCATTTAACTCTAGGAATTTTTTAATTTCCTCCTTGATGTCTTCTAAAACCCATTGATCATTCAGCAACCTATTGTTCATTCTCCAAGTGATGCTTGATTTTTCCTTCATTCTTTTATCATTGATTTTCAGTTTTATTCCATTATGATCAGATAAGATGCATGGTATTATCTCTACCCCTTTATATTGTCTAAGAGTTGCCCTGTGACATAATATATGGTCTATTTTTGAGAAGGTTCCATGTGCTGCTGAGAAAAAAGTGTAACTACTTGATTTTGGGTGGTATAGTCTATATATGTCAATTAAGTCTAGGTTGTTAATTGTGTTATTGAGTTCTATAGTTTCTTTATTTAACTTTTGTTTGTAAGATCTGTCCAGTGGTGAGAGAGGTGTGTTGAAGTCTCCCATGATTATTGTATGGTGGTCTATTAGACTCTTGAACTTGAGGAGAGTTTGCTTGATGAACACAGCTGCACCATTATTTGGGGCATATATATTTATGATTGTTATGTCTTGTTGGTGTATGGTTCCCTTGAGCAGTATGAAGTGTCCTTCTTTATCCCTTTTGATTAACTTTGGCTTGAAATCTATTTTATTAGATATGAGTATGGACACTCCTGCTTGTTTCCGCATTCCATATGAGTGGTATGATTTTTCCCAACCTTTCACCTTCAGTCTATGAATATCTTTTTCTATCAGATGCGTCTCTTGTAGGCAGCATATTGTTGGGTCTTCTTTTGTGATCCATTCTACTAGCCTGTGTCTCTTAATTGGTGAATTTAAGCCATTAACATTTAGGGTTATTATTGAGATATGATTTGTTCTTCTAGCCATATTTGTTTATTGATGTTTCTAAACCTGATTTGTTATTCTCTTTGACTATTTTTTCCCCTTTACTGTCCTATCTCCCATTGTTGGTTTTCAATGTTATTTCCCATTTCCTCTTCCTGTAATGTTTTGCCAAGGATTTTTTGAAGAGATGGTTTTCTAGCTGCAAATTCTTTTAACTTTTGTTTATCATGGAAGGTTTTAATTTCATCTTCTATCCTGAAGCTTAATTTTGCCGGATACACGATTCTTGGTTGGAACCCATTTTCTTTCAGTGTTTGAAATATGTTATTCCAGGATCTTCTAGCTTTCAGGGTCTGTGTTGAGAGATCAGCTGTTATCCTGATTGGTTTGCCCCTAAATGTAATCTGCTTTCTTTCTCTTGCAGCTTTTAAAATTCTCTCCTTATTCTGTATGTTGGACATCTTCATTATAATGTGTCTAGGTGTGGATCTCTTATGATTTTGCACATTCGGCGTCCTGTAGGCTTCTAGGATTTGTGATTCTGTCTCATTCTTCAAGTCTGGGAAGTTTTCTTGTATAATCTCACTGAATAGTCTGTTTATTCCTTTAGTTTGGAGCTCTGTGCCTTCCTGTATCCCAATGACTCTTAAATTTGGTCTTTTGATATTGTCCCATAATTCTTGGATGTTCTGCTCATGGTTTCTTAGCAGACTTGCTGAGCTGTCTATGTTCTTTTCCAGTTGAAATACTTTGTCTTCATTGTCTGATGTTCTCTCTTCTAAGTGATCTAATCTGCTGTTAGTATTCTCAATTGAGTTTTTAAGTTGGTTTAATGATTCCTGCATTTCTAGGATTTCAATTTGTTTGTTTTTTATTACCTCTATCTCCCTGTGAAATTGATCTTTTACTTCCTGGATTTGTTTGTCAATGTGATCTTTCATTGTCTGATTTTGCTGTCTCATGTCTTCCTTGAGACTCCAGATCATCTGAAGCATATATATCCTGTACTCTTTATCTGACATTCCGTCTGTTGCAGCTATTACCTCTTCTAAAGTTGAGTTGACCTGCATTGCTTGTGGTCCTTTCTTTCCTTGTCTTTTCATACTGCTCGCGTTTCTTTCTGCTTGGTGCAACTGTTGGGTTTTTGAAATTTACCTCCTATTTATTTATATTGCTCTTGTATAGTTGGGAAGTCTCCCTTGCAGGGCGGGTAGTGGCTGTGCTCTTCCCCTAATTAGGGTGGTCTGTCTACCACGTTAATTGGTCGCAGGTCTGCCCCCACTGCAGGCACTGGTGGCTGTTCTGCTCTGACCCCACTCCAATTGTGGTAACGTAACTACCACGCCCTGGGGTCGTTGGTCCTGATCTGGATGTGGGTGGCGGCTCTGCTGTGCCCCCACTCCAATTGGTGTGACGTGTCTACCACGCTGGCAGACCTCTAGGCCAGTGGGTCGCAGTTCTGCACAGCCCCCACTCCCAATGGGGGTACCTGACTACCTCTCCAAAGGGTCGCTGAGCCCTCTCCAGACCCGGGCGGCGACCCTGCTCCACCCCCACTCCAACCAGTGTGACGCGACTGCCTCAGTGTTACGTGTCCACCACGTTGGCAAGCTACCTGGCCTGTCTTGCCAGTGGGTAGCTGGTCCTATTCTAGGCGTGGGCGGCTTCTCTCTTCAGCCCCAGCTGCATTTGGGGTTTCATGATACCACGCCGGCGGGTCACTTGGCCTGCTCTGGGCACAGGTGGAAGCTCCACTCTGCCCCCACAGCACCCAGCAGGACCCTGACCGAGAAGCAGTCACCGCCGGTTCCCTAGCCTTGGGCCAAAGCAGCTTAGGTAGCAAGAACCCCGCCTTTCCAATCCAGATACACTCTCTCCGCTGGGAGCTGGCTCCAGCGAGCGACCCCCACGGGTTCCCCAGCCCCAGGCCAAAACTGTCCCCCGGGAGTCAGAACCCAGTCGCCCCAAGCTCAGCGCACGCTCCACTCGGAGCTCGCCTTCACAGGCAGTCTCCGCAGATTCCTCAGACCTGGGCCCGATTAGCCCCGGGAACCCAAGTCCCAGGAACCCAAGTCCCGCTGCTCAGTGCCGGGCGCACGCCTTGCCAGGCACGAGCCTTCAAGAGTATTCTCCACAAGATCCCCAGTCCCGATCCTGAGCAAGAAATCTGTCTGCTAGACGCAGGCAAATACCAGCCTGAATTCACCTGTTTCGTAGCTGAATGAGCTGAGATCAGCAGAACAATGGGATGATTACATCATCTCTCCAAGATGGCGGCCGCAGTCCTCCGTGGTCAGACCGGTGACTGGAACCACCGCTTCTCTCCTCTGTCTCAAGCCGGAACTCCGCACCAAGCGCTGCTGATGTATCACTGGCAGGAGCCCTCCGAATCCGTATCGCTGTTCTCCCTCTCCTCGCTGTTCTCCCGCTCCGGCACCCTGCCGATCCCCAGCGCGCGCCACAGACAACCAGCCGCGGAGCGATCAGGCTATGCGACCCTCCGTGCGGAGAAATGGAGCTCCCACTGCCGAACCTCGCACGATGAAAACCTGTCTATTAGATTCTGTAGCGCCTCAATTTCACTGGAAATTCCCAACAAGATATCCTTCAGCCGTTTCATATCTTCTTTCACTGGCTCAGTGATGCGGCGCACTGGGGTGATGCACTCCCTTCTCCGCCATCTTTTTTCTTCTTGGCATCTTCTTAAGACACAGATTCTGATATAGTAAGTCTGAGATTCTTTATTCTGACAAGTTTCTAGATGCTGCTCATGTCGCTGGTGTATGGATCAAAGTTAGAATGGTAAAGGTACCTGACTAAATTCCGTAGAGACTTACTATAGAAAAGAGTCTTTCTCTCTTTCATTTGCTCATCCACTCTATCTATGAATGGCACCCTCTTGAGTTTAATTTGTCTTATTATCATTTTCTCCATCATTTCTTTAAATACAATCAACACACATTCTTCCCACGCCCTTCTTTCTCTTTCCCTGTGTCTGAAAGGGGCTTTCCATCTGCATAAACAGAACAGTATGCAATTAAGAATCATTCTGAAGAGAAAAACAGGAATTGGGAGTTAGAAGAGGTGGACATGGCGTAGTGGAGGGGGAGAGGCTACAACTGAGGATTAGTGGGACACATATACTCAGGAAAGAATCAGAAATTCAAATTTAAAGTCCTGATGTAAATGTTTATTAATCCCAGCTTTAAAGAACGTGTGTAAGGACCCCCAAATCAGTTCCAACTCAATGAGATATTAGGTCATAGGGGAAATAAGAAAACCCTAAATTTCAGCTACGGACACTTGAAATTAATCCTGTAGGCATTTATAGCAGCATAAGTCATTAATAAGAAAAATTATCATCTAAGAAGTTCAATCTGTGCTACCCAACTTGGCAGCAAAGTAGACTACTTGGTATAAAGAGATGATTTTCATAGAGATAAGTTGTAAGTGTCTGTGCCTGAGGGAAGGAAGAATCCAGAAAGAATCTGAGTCTTAATATGGAGGATGAAGACTGAGATGCTGAGTAGCCACCATAAATGGTACAGCTTAATAAATAAATCCTAATAGGAGAAGTCAGTCTCTCTTTGCACCCTTTCTCAAGTTTAGAATAGAAACATGCTAATTTTGTTTATCAGTCCATTTTTTTTCTAAGTTGAAGTGACTCTAAGGCAGAACTGAGGGTAGGTTTATTAATGTAATAATCAGGGCGGTTTGTTGTCATAAACCTTGTAAACTAGTGACAAAGCATATATGTTCCCTTTTGACTTTGACCATAGGACAAATTTGGCTAGAAACAAGTTCAACAAGCCAATTTTTAGTTTCATTATATATATTGCTTTTGTTCTTAGCAGCATTACCTTAAATCTTTCTTAGGAGAAATATTGATAAAAAATGGATAGACTTTCATGAAAATCAGTGGTACTAAAAGTTAAATATAAGAAGGCAAGATTTAAGTAATTCAGGAAAAGGCAAACAAGGATCATATCAGACAGTGGAGAAGAAAGGTTTGTATTGAACTCTGATGTAAGAAGTATTTTTCAAACAATATAGATAATTTCAAAATATCTCTTTTGTCACCTATTAGTACAGGAAAATGAATTGTAAATAGCAGAAGAAATAGAAGATAACTCTTTGTGGAAAGTTCATAAGAAAACTGTTATAATAGTGAATGAAAAAAGCAAAGAAAAGTGACTTGTGAATTTAGGGTGCTATTAGGTAATCCAGTCATTGGAGGAAAATTAGAGATCTGGCATTAGAGTGTCAATATTGAGAAAGTTCAACAGCAGATGTGATTAAATATGAGGGAGAGAAATAGGTTTACATATGATTCTCAGAGCAGTCAACAAGTGGGAGTCAAAAGAGAAAACAATGGAAAAGAAGGAAGAATAACAGGAAAGGTGTTGAGAGAGGAAAGAATGAACAGGAAAGGTGTTGAGAGAGGGCAGAGCTTCTCTTTATCCTGTAGCTAGAAGAGGAACCCAGTTAAATAATCTGCTGTTACCAAGATTTTCTCTTTGAATTTGGTATGATCTGCTTGAGAACTTCTTATTCTTGCAGAATCAGGCAGCTATTCTTAATTTAAAATACACCTTGTTCTAAATTAATATTATATCTCAATATATTACAGTATGCCAACATGATCTTATTAAATGAGAATTTAATAAAAGTATTCAGGGAGAATACTTAATGAAAGTCCAAATAATTTAAACTGCCCTAAATTACCTATTATAATTGTTATACAGCACTACTACTTAATGCATATCAAAAGTCCTTAATAAAACAGTGTGGCATGCCAAAGGTTCAACTTTCTATGGGGTACACATAGTCCAGCCAAAATCATAACCTATAATAGCTTTTTTGAATATGTTCCAATGCTTCGAATTCTAAAGTACCATAGTTTTTTTTTTTTAATTCACAGACAGACACTTAAAAAAGTTATCTGCTTTTGCAAGTCGCCTTGAATACCTTGTAGTATGAACAGCATTTCCTTAAGGGCAAAAAGAAGATTTGCAGGCTAAATTTAGGTAGGTGGTCAGGATATGGAAAGCATCTTAATATTTTTAGAAGATGTAATTTCATTAAATTCTTCCCAATGTGGTTTCCTTCCCTCAGTCCTGTTTTCTACATAGTATCTTTCTTAATGCAAAATATTATTCCATTTCCATGTTCTTCAGTTTCCAGCCAATCCGAAAGGTGAACATAAATTAAGAATTCTAGTTCTTTAACTTGTCTACTGATAATGTTGGAATTCACATAACCTTGGTAAAAGTTAAAGCAATCACATATGTGTTATTGTCTAAGGAAGTCCAGCCTGCTCTAAAGATGCAAACACCTAACTCAGATAACTCTTTCTGATTGGGACATTTATAAATTTTAGAAAATTATTTTCTAATAGGTACAAACTTGTTTGAGATTATTTTAAAATTCAATACAAATTATTTACATGTATTACTGGGAAGATTGAGTGTGGAGAAATTCTAGAAATCCAGAAAATGTGATCTCTTACCTCTAAGATATAAATGTTCAATAAGGAAGATGGATATATAAATGGAAATTCTAATATAGAAACAAAATATGCTGCAAATAATTTGAAGCATAGTAGGGACATGAAAGAGAGAAAGAGTGAAAAAGTAGGTGAGTTTAAGAAATATTTTGCAAATAAAAGTCCATTTCAGGCAGTCCTTCCTTGAAGGAATATATGTTTTCAGTGAGATAAGAAAACTTCATTTAAGGAGATTTACAGGAACAAGAATGCAAGTTTGAAGAAAGACAGGTACTTGGTGTGACTGGTTCATAGAACATCTTGTGAGGTTATGCAAAGTTGGCCCAGAGAGTAGGAAAGAACACCTTTAAATTAAAACTATAAAGGTTTAAGCAGTAGAATTACACACACAGATCTAGGTTTGTGAAGATGACTAAAGACTTACTTGATATGGTTAGAATAATAGAAGAAAATTTGGTTTCTTTATGTACATAGTTAAAATTTTGTATTAAAAAAATTGTTTTAAAAAAGTTGCTACAACTCAGCTTAATAGCATTTGCCAAGTATTAAGTTTCAGCAGTAACTCTTAAATTCAGAGTAAACACTCTTCTGCTTGTTTACAATGTCTTTGGTGTGACAGCTGCCTTACAATCCAAGACAACACCAAAAATATCAACTTGTTATTTTTTTCACTTATTTTTTCCTGAAGTTGACATCTCTTTGAAATTTCAGAATCAATCTTAATTTGTAAAGCATGAAATCAAAAGGAGAACTCAGAAAAACTCTGGATGATGGCTATTGATCTTTGATTCTTCTTTCTAAAAATTGCCTTTCTTCAGAAATATTGTTGATTAAAAATATAACTTAATATATATTTCATCATCTCCCAGGAAGCAATTAGGTTACCCTCATTTCCCTTGTAACTCTTTCTAATTGTGTTTTCATCAATGATCAAATTCTCTGCACAAAATGGGCACATTAGAATGATCACCCTTTCTTCTTTTCAAATAAGTCATTGCCATTTCATCTATTGACCATGCTATTCATTAGCAAATGCTCTAGATAAAGCTCCTGTCTTAAATCTAGTGAATTAGTGTACTTTGTTGCATTTGTGTTTTTATTTTAAAACTTTAAATGCTAACTTTGAATAGAGAGCTTAATAGTCTGTTGATAAATAATTGAATGATTGAGAATAATAGCATCATGAGAAAGTTGTAGGGCCAGTTACTCATTTATTGGTTTTGTCATCTCAACTGATTGACTAAAAGTGATCTAAAGCAATATTTCTCAATTAGACAAGGAGAATAAAGGGAAGGAAGGTGGATAGGAAAAGAAAAGACTGTGGAATGAATCTGACATAAATGTCCTACACCATATATGAATACAGCACAGTAAACTTCACCATTGTGTACATCCATAAGAATGGGGTCTTAATTAGAATAATATATAATCTATGCTTGTATAATTATATCAAAACAGGTTCTATTCTCGTGTATAACTAAAAATAACCAAGAAAAATGCTTTAAAACAAAAAAATGTTATATATCAGAAAGAAAATATATAAAATATGTAACTTTGTGATCTTCTGGCTCTGAATGGGCCTGTGGGAGGTGAGATTCCATCTTCTTACACATTCACCTGTCTTTTATATGAGTACTATTGATTCCTGGTTCAGCCAAAGATTGTGCTAAAGATCAGATAAAAGAAAGCCAGGGCAAACACAGAGCCCAGGAAATTGATGATTTCTTTGAGGAAACAAGAGACATTAGTAACAATAGCAGCAAATGCACCCTCACCAACAGGCACACAGAGGCAATGGTGGTCATTGATATAAGGCATTGATACAAACACAGGAGACTATAATGAGGGTAAAATTACATAAAGCAACAGGATTCAAATGTGTCTTACTTGCATATTGGAAGCTTGATAATTCCCATTCTATTACATTCATGTCTCTCCAAAATGAAATTCTGCTTTTGACCTCTAAGTTGCCTTGAGATCCTTTAAACTCCACTACATGGATTATACAGAAGACGATCCATTAAAGAATGAAATATATTTTGATCTACTTTTGTTTATACAATTTTGTATCACTTTGTTGGACTATCTTAAAACTCATCATTCATCTGTATGTGACGCCTGGTTGGAGGTGAGGAAGAATGAAGAGTGGAAGTTGCATGGTGGTACGGGTTATCTTCTCAATGGCTTGCTCTTTCTTCTGGAGTCTCTCCCAGTCCTTCCCTGGTTGCCATTATTATCTATCATTATGCAATGCATCAATTGGGAGAATGCTTAATCATCTTTGTCCTGCTTCACTATTCCAGCAGTGTTTAAAGGAATACTAAAAAAGAAGTATTACTAGTAATAATGGATAAATGTGTCACTTCAAAGGAGAGACAATATGGAGGTTCCTGAATGGCTCCATAATGCACCCATACACACTTTTCTCATCACTTCTTTACTGAGATACAGCAGGAAACTGAAACTTCCAGAATGTAATTTTGTGCTCTTGCTGCTTCACTGCCTGTCCCCCCACTGCTACCTCCTTCTTCCTTTCCAAGATCATCAAGTTCCCTCCTCTAGGTCTCTTAGCTGGATTCCCTAGGTGGCTCTTTTCCATAGCCAGCCCTACCCTGAGCAAATGACTTAGGTAAACAATTTGCAATCTTCTTGCAAATGGGAAAAACAGCAGAGTGGAAGAAATGGAGAAAACCTTGTATAGAGGAAGGACAAGGCCTGTGGATCCAGTATTTCAGGGATTCTGTTAGCTGTTCAGGACTTCTTCCGACAGCTGGTAAATATTTTATCTTTTTCAGAGAAGAGCCTGGCTGCTGTTTCCCTAACAAATGTGTTGCTATAGTGCACCTGTGTGGATTTTCTGCTCTGGTAATTTGCTTGCAGATAATAAACCATGTGGAATCTTCCATATATTAAATTGTTTAAAAATTTAAGTTACAGCATAATGCCTATAAATAGGTGCTATCGTGCCTATAAATAACAGCACTTACTAGTATACTTAAAAACTGGGTAAGAGGGCAGATTTCATGTTAAGTTTTATTATGAAATCACTGTCATAATATTAAATAAGAGAACTGGAGGAGACTTCCAGAGGAGCTGGGCAAGTTTATGAAGAGCTTGTGGTGATGGTTTCAATACCATTGACTTCACCTCATCAAATTGTGTACATGTACACTTTTTTGTTTGTAAAAAAAAAATGTAAATGTTGAGAGAAAAAGGTTAATCTGCCATTTTTCAAAATTCTTGCCCTGGTTTTAGTAGAAACTATAAAGAGGATAAATATTGGCGGCCTACTCAGTTCCAGAGCTATTGGTAGTTCTCTTTGTTCTCCTCAGAAGTTCCTTCTGACCATACCTATTGGCTATCATAGTGGTTAACTCAAAAATGTATGTATCACCACTTCACAATCCTACTGCTGTTTAGGAAAAGGAATAGTAGGGAGAAATCTAACTTGCATTCTGACAGAGCTTGAAGGAGAACAAGCATGCCTGGTAGCATATGCCTCATGAAGTCATAATGACAGGAAAAGAATGAAAGTCCTTGGCCTTTAAAAAGATAAGAAACAGATTTTGTTTATCTAATGGGGGGGGAGTAGTTGAACTGCTCATTTTTTAAGCCAATCACATAAACTTAATGGAATTTTGATTTTGTCTCTTTGATAGGAACTTTGTTTCTCAAATTGTAAGAGTAGGTGGGGTACTTCTTTTTTTTACTCCCCTAAGGGGCATTTGTTTGGGGGTGGGTTTTAGACAGTTCCCTTAAAGGTGCACAGAACTAAGGAAGACAATTGTTTTGAGGTGGATTCCACTCCAGTGGTTGTTAAGTGTCTTTTTGGTTGTACTGAAACAAGAACTTCCCTTATAGAACAAACTAGCTCAAAACTATACAATAAATCAGGAAGCCTGCCCCGTGGGTACAGAAATGAATGCTTGCCATCACAGTTTTGCTAAGAATCCAGGGGGAAGAGCTCTTCCAACTTTATCTAGAAATTGCTTTGATGAGTGATGTATCCGTGCTCAGTTGGAGCAATGGTTCTCATTTACTCAGCTGTACCTGGACTTCGAGGTCCCCCACATCCTATTTTCATTTTTGTAGACACTTTCTTTGTGTATTAGATGTTCCCCTTTTTCTTTCCAAGACTTAACAGTAATTACTCATAAAATAGAAAATAGATTCCTGTTTTCCTTCTTTACTGAAGGTGTAAATTTATTTCCCTTTTGAAAGATGAAACTACTACTAAATTTTGTCATGTCCTAAAATCCCCGACCTTCCCTGGCAATGTGGGGTCATGCAGCCAAGATCTGGATGTGTAGGCAGACAGGACAGGCTCATCATGAAAGCACAGAGGCTGGACTCACACAGTGCAACTTCCCAATCCTGGAGACCTGTCTGAACACCAGTGCTCTGGAACCCTGATCCAGGCCAGATGATACATCTCTGTGGGGATACATTCCCACTCCAGCATTTAAAATCTGCCTGGGTGTGTCCATGAGTGAGAATCACTGAATTTCAAGTCCATTTCCCAAAGTATATTCTTTATTCTGTGGAATTCCCAGCAAAACAGTTTGAGTAATACTGCACACTGTGAAAGATTTTGGATATTCTCTACTGCAGTTAAGAAACCCGCTAAATTGTCTTTAACTTGGTTTTCTAAAAAAAACAACTTGACTATGAAACTTCTTTAATTCACATCTTGCCCTTTAAATGAGCTTCTATTTTGTCAGAGCTGTTCAGGAAACATAGCAAATCCTCTAGAGACTGTGGGAAGCTTGTAGCTCTGAGACTCAGTTTTCATTCCATTCCATTCCATTCTGTTCCATATAACGCACTTGCAAAAGTATCCCAAAGGTGGTTTTTGGTCACTTAGGACACAGTCTTGTCTGACTCCCTTAGCAGCAATACATGAGGATGTATTACCCTTAAAAGAAAAAAAACATCAAGGCATCTCCATGAATGATGGCTTAGAGCATTGCTCTAAAATGCATGCTGCTAAGCTAAAGACCAGCTATGAGGGAAACTGGCGCTTTCCCTTGTGGATGCAAATTCGCGTGCTTGACTCTGTGTATAAATTATACTTCACAAGTATCACCTACTGTTCTTCAGTGAAGCCTCCTGAGTGGAGGAAATTATGAGAAGACAGCATTGGATGTTGCTTGAGAAGATTAGCAAATCCAAATCCAGGGTTGCCAATCCAGTGCCTAAAAGGGGGTTGTCTGCAAGGCTGACTCATAGAGAGTCCCCTAAGGGTTGGTACCATAAGACAGAGACAACTCATTATTAAATTAAAACTTGGACATTCCTTTGTCTTTTCTAGAATGTGGAATTTCCAAACTTTGTCCAAAATTTTGCTACCTAGTTGACATACTTTGAATAGGGCTGGATACTTGTGTAATAAACCATACTACTAGTGACTATTAAGAGGGGTTGCCTCCAGATGTGCCCATCTGATGGAGTATTACTCTCTTGATTTCTGTTAGGAGATTATCCATTGGGCCCATTATCAAGCCAGTAATTTGGAAAGGTGCTCACATTCTAAGCATTGCACTAGATGCTGGGGATAGAGTATATACCAAGTTGTACAAGCTTCACAGTCTTCAGAATGGTATCTTACCTGTTTAATATCCTTTCCTAATGATGTTTAAAGGATTTTTAACACCAGACTTTAAAAATTTTTTTAAGTAAAATTGCTGCATATGGAAAGGCATGAAAATAACATTTTATTACCTTTAGGTTAAATACATAAGCAATGAATGACAGTCTTTGAAATACAATGAAAGAACCAAATTTTGAACAACTAGATCTTTAAAAGTCAGAATGAATTTCTTAGTCTGCTTGTGTGGAAAGGAAGCACCCCATTGATAGTCAAACCCTTATCTCCCTCTTTGTCCTCTGTGCTTACTCTCCTTTGGTATTCATGAATCATTTGTTGAAATACTTTCTTTCTTTATTTTTTCATTATGGATTTTTGAATAAGAGAATTTCAGTGGCTGTGCAATCTCTCAGAAATTTCCTGAAATTCAGATTTAGATATGATCTTTATCAAATCTATTTGTAAAGTTTCTACAACAATTATTTGACTTTAGAAAGAGTGTGTCTCCCCCTTTTCCAACACATGTGTTGCAAAACTATCTGCCACAGACAACGGCTCTCCAGTGGGTTGGGACAGGGGTTTACATGGCAGTTAGTGATATTTTTGGTCATGAAAGCCACTTATAGCCTTGACTTTTGGCAGGAGAGATTTCCTGGTTGGGTATAATCTCAGAAATTCTCATATACTTTGCAAAATCTTGATGACATGATACTTCCTGTAAGTCAATAAAAGATTTTTTAGGCTGTATGTGCTCATGCTTTAGCCATTTATTTTCTTTATTTTCACTATACTTAGGTTGCACATTCTCAAGTCATAGAAAACTGGAAATATCCACCCTATCTTGCTATGAAATCAACAGATAATGAGCTGGAGTAGAGGATGGGTGGTTACATGAATCAAAGTGGTGTGGACTGAGTCCAGAGCTGAGATAGAAGAGGCTGAAGGAAGAAATGTTCCTGGGAGGTTAAGGCCAAGAGAAGGTCCTTGTTGGATGTTTCATAGGGCACAAGGCAGGTGTGTGATAGGTACAGCAAAGTCCTCACATACCCACATGTCTTAGCTACCACTTGAGGGTCATCAGAGGCTATACTGTTCTAACCAAGTCACCTTGGGATATTGGAAGCTATCAAGATTCAAATATTACATTTCTGCACTAAGATTTTATATTTGAAATAGAATTTTTTTCTTTTAAAAAAATTTCCACATACCCTTTCCTAAAACCAAGGGAATAAGCAGACTTGGTTCTGAACCAACTCAGTTCCAAGTCATGCAATCCTGGACAAGTTAAATAGGTGCCTTTTAATTCATCTGTGCATTTGCAAAAACAGGCATAACAATTCACAGGGCTCTTTGGAGATAATTCATGTATAGAATAATGCCCTAAACTTAGAAGGTTATAATTTTATTATCACTATCATTAGTATTATGGATAATTTAATCTCTGCACTATATCAAACCATTAATTCAAGTATCTGGGATCATTAATCCTCAGTTCAAATATAAGCAGTGCAGGATGGGAAAAAGAGGCAGATTGTTAGAGAAGCACAACATTCCACAATTTATTCTGTCAGTCTGTTTACAGATCAGGGTGTGTTTCTTCCTTCATAAAATGGGTGTACTCATATTTCTGTTTGGTACACAAATGCACTGTAACAAACATGTTATAGGAGGAAAAAATGTATTTCATATAAATGTAAAAGGTTTCGATAATGTAGGTGTGATTTCCATGATGTTATATCTTGCCATCGTTTGTTTATTATAAAGTAGGATTTATTGAAATAAGAACATATTCTATAGTAAAATTCTCTTCCCTTTTTTGAAAGTGCTCATTTTGAGTCTTAGGCCTTGTACATGCTAAGCAAGGCTTTTTCATGGAGCTTCATTTCTAGCTCATTTTTTCTTTACACAGGGTTTCACTAACTTTCCCAAGTTAGCCTTGAACTTGTAATCTTCCTTCCTCAATCTCTTGAGTAGCTAAGAGTATGGGCATGCTCCAGCACCACCAGCCCTTATAGTAATATATATATATATATATATATATATATATATATATATATATATATATTATTTATTTATTTATTTATTTAAAAGTCTATTTAAAAGGCATTTCCAAAATGCATGCTAATAAGTAGTGATATCACTATTCACTATCTCAGCAAGAAACATGGGTTGATGCTAGAACATTGCCTGATAGCTATAGAGTGAAATTTGCCTAAAATCATGTTGATCTGATATGTATGTTGTGATCCATAAATAAAAATGGGAGATTTTACATAAATGTGTGGATTTTTATACTTTCCCAAAACAGCTGGTACCACTATTTTTCTGAGAAGAAGTTTACAAGGGAACTCCCTATTATTTCCACCACGCCATCTCTGTCTGAGCAATGCTAACTCCTACTTGTGTTAATGAGTTAGACCCCTGACTGATCTCTCCCTCTACTTCATTATTAATTGGGAACTTGGGTCACACCATGGTACTATGTTGTCCTAATCTAGCAAGAAGTGTAGCATATAGAGGGAAAGGAAAAGACATGATTAGTGGCATTTGTTGATTTCTCTGGTGAAATTTTCTCCATAGTGGCCAATCAAATTTCCAATGTAGACACCTTGGAGTTGGAAAGATGCATGAGCAACTCTGCCACATCCATATATACCAGCCCAGGTACATGATTGGATACCTCTGCAGTGATTTCTCGAGTCTTTACAATGACCATAAATCAAGTCCACATTTCTGGTTAGCTCTTTGCTGTCACATCCAACACCACACTCTCCTCACTATTTAAACCTTCTTTACTACCTGGTTCATTTGTAAACTGGGGATGTGTCAGTGTCAACACACCACACACAAATTGTATAACAACATTCAGCTCTGTTAAGAGAAATATTTTATAAAGCCAAGTTGGGGTTGGAGGAGGCTGGCAGTTCCATTAATGTGAGAGAACGTGACACATAGATCACTGTCATTTGTTGAGCTAGGCAAATTGCTCAATGGCTCTGTGTCCCCACAAAACTCTATGTGAACCATAGTTTCTGTCACCTGACTAGCCGTGACTAGCCTGAGGATCTCTGCAGGGAAATGGGAAGTATAGCTTTGCTTGACTTTGGAGATGACTTAAAATGGCAAGAGTGAATCAATTGCTGTGGTGGTTTAGTCACATTGAATCCTTGATGCTGTATAAGTTCAGTTACTAATGCTTTGAGATGACCACCACTTCTGCTGGATTTGTCTTCTTATTCCAATTAGCCAGTCATCTCTCTTCCAGAGCCTACCTCCTGGTCTTTGAGGGAAGATACCTGATATTAAGGTATGAAATCTCATTCCTTCCAGAAAATTATATCCTAAGGAGTGTGAGACAGTTTTTTAAAAAATGATTTTCAAACAGTCTTTCTATATGTGCCTGTCTGGTTTTGTGAACTTTTCTGAACTTAGTGGCATTATCTAGGAGAATGTTATTTACTCTTACTGTCAGTAATTTGGGGGGGATTGAGCTGTGGTGGGGATAATTGAAATAGATTAGTAACTGCCTGCAGAGCTTGTGTACTCAATGAAGGACATTTTTACTTCTATCCTTATGGGAAGATCTTATTTTCTTAACTTCATATAAATGATACATGTAAGACATGAGAAAACTACAGATCTTGTTAATGTCAGTTTTTCTTTTCTTCTCATAAATGAGAATAGCAATACTAACCAAAAATTATTGTACTAATTTATGCACACACTTTGATTTGGCAAAAAGCATGCAAGAGACTATTTTCATATCATATTGCCACATAATGGATATTTTTAAATCAAATGCTGTGTAGATATCTGAGTCAAGGAGTGTTCCCTTTAAATGAATATTCAGTGGACTGACCTAAGAAAGGAGAAAGCAGGACACCAGATCTTGTTTGCAGCTGAGGTCATCTGTGAAGTTTTAGCAGTCACAAAGACTACATTATGACCGTGAGAGTGATGGTTAAGGTGAGAAGTAAAGATGATGTCTTTAAGGGGATTTACAAAAAAGTTCTGTTCCCAGGGAATGTATGTCTATTTAACACTCTTGTCTCTTTCACTCCTGAATTAGCCTAACAACTTATAATTCTTTAATCTTTATTTTTTTAATTAAATAGCTGTAAATAAAAATCTTTTGGTTTCTTCCTAGATCCAAATCATGTATTTTCAAAGATTCAAAAACTGTATAGTAGAAAACTGAAACAGATACCCACATATGGCAGTTACAAATGTAAAAAACAAACAAAAAAAAAACTTGGCCAAAGAATCATTAAATTAATTGTCCTTCTTAAGATGAGCCATTTTTCAGTAAGTAAGAAACTCTCTTTTGGTAAAGTACCATGAAGTCACATGTCCCTGATCCCTTTAAATATATAGAAAGATTTTATTTTAACAGGGTGGATCTTAAATTTAAATATGATTTCCACTAAGCTGTAGAACTTGAGTGGCGTGCATATTTCGCCATTGTATAGCACTGGCTCTCTGTGCTGTCATGTAAAACAAATGACATTATTAAATATTATAATGAGGCCAGCTAAGATTTGCATCCATTATAACAGGAAATTGTTTCTTTTTATTTTAAGACAAGCTGTGGGCACTAACACTGTGTTTAATATATGGTGATGATAGTTTTTAATTTGTTATGAGTAAAGATGCAGGAGAAGATGAGGTTTGATCAAAGACAAATTTTAACACCAGACCCTGGAACCCCTTAAGGCTACAATATAAAGTGAATGAACCAAGCACTTTCCTTAGATTCAATTGTTTTGTCTGAAGGAAACCAATCAGGGAGAGTGGGTTGTTCCTGGAAAGCCATTCCAGAGAAACAGAGAGCCAGTCTTCTGGCCTCTGCAGTCCGTGACATCTATATTTCAATCTATCATATTATTACATTTGGGTGCATTAAGTAGATGTGAAACCTGTTGTGCTTAAAGGCAGCACATTGGTCCCTCCATTTAGAGTAACTAATGAATCCATGAATGAACATTTGGCTCTTAAACCATATCTTTAGTGATTCACATTTATATGCCACTGTGATTGTAAGGATGAAAGATGGCAGCTTAGACTTTAGAATTGTAAGCATGATTATTTTTAATGGGCTTCAAAAATGCCAGGCAGTACAGTTCTCAGCTTTATCAGTTTGCCAAAGTAGTGTGTTCTGCAGAAAGATTCATGAAATGCTTTTTGTTCTTCAGTAGGAAAAACACCTCATGAATAAAACCTGACCTTGTTTTACAATCTCACTTTCATCCCACAAATATCCTGGGGGATCATTGGGAAGGATATTACCATGCCATTTGATAGATGAATGAATCTATTTGGAGATGAATTCACTAGTGGTCACTCAATGATTTAAGATCAGAGCTAAGAAAGTAAGTTCTAACCTGGGTGGAAACAAATATGTGTATGCAGTATAGGTGCATTTAGTTGTGTGTATGAGAGTGTCTGTGTGTCTGTATGAGTGAGTGTGTGTGTGATTGATGCTATCTTTTTCCACAGACACAGATTATAGATTTTTTTCTATTTTGTAGATAGTGTAAATAGTGACTGGACTAGTTCTCTTTGGAATTTCTGAGTGACATAATATGTTATTCTCTATATTTTAATTTATTGTTTCACTGCATTCCAAAGCAAATTTCTATTTAAAAATATTTTAGTTTTCCAGACTTAGTCTATTAAACTGAAATTCCTAGATAGTTGTCTCATTAATTTAACATATATATGAAAGTGAGTTATAATAATTTACCATAATTTTTAAAGGTAGGACTGAATTTAACTTAAATCCCCAAATATTTGCAAACTACTACATTTTCTGCTCAAGAAGCACATCACTTATATAGGACATAAAGGCATGTGTAACATTTCACCCTCATGCTTAAAAAGTATAGAATCTCAAGTTTGTATATAAAACAAGTGTAATAATAAAATGCCACATAAAAAGAAAAACGTGTCGGGTGTTGTGATATTATGGACCTGTAATTCCAGCTACTTGGAAGGCTAAGGTTCTGGAGGCCAATCTCTGTAATTTAACTAGCAACTGTCTCAAAATAAAAACAGTTAGGGATGTGGATCAGTGGTAGAGCATCCTTGGGTTAAAAAAAAAGAGTAAAAAAAAGGAAAAAGAAAAGAAAGGAAAAAGAGAAAGAAAAAGAAAAATGGTGACACTATAAAAGAAATAAAAACTGAAAAAGAAGGAAATAAAATTTTCAAGATAGAACTCACATTCAATTTAGATCCTAATGAAGGTGAAATATGTTTTCTTCAAGTGGAGATGTAATTAAAAGGGGGAAAAAATAAAAACCAGGGCAACAGATTAATGTGGGCAGATGTTAGACTTAAATGTAAAGGAAGGTGGAGTCAAATAAGGTAAAGCCTCAGGTGTCTCACAGAGGAGCTGGGCTCTAATTTTCGCAATCCAGAAGACTGTAAAGAGGGGCAATGATGAGATCTCATTCTTTTTGGAGACTATTTTTTTCTGGTAAATGATTGGGTTATTGTTAAAGGAAATCGAGATAAAGAATCCAAGTGAGCAGTGGTAGCATGCTCACCTGGTATGCGTGGGGCACTGGGTTCCATCCTCAGCCCCACATGAAAAAAATAAAATAAAATAAAGATGCTGTGTCCACCTAAAACTAAAAGATAAATATTAAAAATCTCTCTCTCTCTCTCTCTCTCTCTCTCTCTCTCTCTCTCTCTCTCTCTCTCTCTCTCTTTTCTGAATAAAAAAAAAAAAGGAATCCAAGTGAGCAAACAAAGCCAAAAGTTAAATCTTGGAGTTGGTTTGGAAAATGGAAGGGATGTGTGGAAGCTTGGTAGAAGAGGGGGATTTACTGACCTGACCTGATGAGTGTGCATATATAACAAGAATTTGATGTGAACCATTTGGAAGGTCTTGGTCTTGGTGACTGAGAATGATGCCATTGAAGATAAAGTTTCCATGGAAAGAACAGGAGGTGCTGCTGCTGTTTCCTTTCAACACGTGGGCCTTGCATGTTAAGGGTGCTTTGGATGGACTTACACTTCCCTGGTCTAGCACTTTGTTGGGAGGATACATATATGTTCTTTTTTTTCAGGTGACAGTAGAATATTAGAAAATATTAAGAATCATGAACAGGATATCACTGATGTCTGAATAATTATTATTTGTCAAGGAGACTAAGAGAAACTGAACCTTGGCTTATATTAAAACATAAGGTATAAGAAGGTAAGTTAGTGAAGGCCCACACAGAATCAACCAGAAAGATAATAAAACAGGAGAGGATCAAGGAAGCCAAAGGAAATGGGAGTTTCCAGAAAGAAGCTATGGTGTAGAAGATAGAAAAATAACTGTAAATATTCAAGAAAAATCTAGGCAGAGGGAAAAGAAAAAAGAAAACTTCTAAGTTTATACAATAGGTGAAAGAAAATACTTTCAATCGACTGTTTGGTGGTAGAATCCAGAGTACAGGAGACAGAATGACTCATGGGATGATCACAGGAAGCAGGATCATCATTTGCAGCATCTGTAGCAGCTAACAATGTGCTTGGGAAAGAAAGAGATGATAGTTGTGTATTAAAGATGGATAAATGAATGACAAATGAATGAGAAGGAATGAAAGAAGGAAGGAAGTAAGGAAGGAAGGAAGGAAGGAAGGAAGGAAGGAAGGAAGGAAGGAAGGAGGGAGGGAGGGAGGGAAGGAAGGAAGGGTGAAAGGAAGGAGAAACAGAGGGAGAAAACAACAAGAGAAAGAAAAGAGAGCTGTTGCTCTCAAAGTGTTTGGGGATATGTGCCCTAAAGGAACAGGAGGCTGGAATATTTTGGATTGTTGATGAGAGTGAGCCAATGGAGAATTTTAAAATATAGTGTAGTGTTTGTATAAAAAAACCTGTTGAGAGAGATAGAATCAAAAAACCATAGAAAACTTACTGTTAATTATGTAGAGGAATTCAGAGAGAGAAAAGAGCAAGGCACAGGGATCTCCCATGGGAAGGCAACGTCCTCTCAGTAAAACAGACTTTGAGGAGCTGCACTGGGGGATTAGGCTTGGGTTTACCAAAAGTGGGGTACCCTGAAGCTTTCAAGCAATCATTCTGAGGTGTGTACCATTTGTAGTTACAGGATTATCTTAACTTTTAAGAATGGTACTCTTCATTAGTTCCATTTCTAATTTAGAAAGACATTGGATTAATTTTGGTTTTATACAGAAGATGAAACCGTGAAATATTTTTATTCTTTGATAGTTCATTTTTCATGATTCTATATATATGTGTCTCAGATTTCCTGATTTATCTGAGATATGTTTTTTCCCTTTCACTGCCATGACTCCTCTTAAGCTTAAAAATATTTTTGAGGCCTGAGTAGAATATTTTGTAATAAGCTTTTCACTGTTCTCAAATATTCTAGGTTTCCAGTGACCTTCTGTACAATCTTTGAGATTTTTCATCCAGAAAATTTAGAACATGTTCCATTAAATCTATTTTTTTTAATTCTTTTTCAGTACTGGGATTGAACCCAGGGCCTTGTGCATGCCAAGCAAATGCTCTACCACTGAGCCACATCTCCAGTCCTATTCCATTAAATCTGAAGGCAACGTGATCTGTAAAAATTCATATTACAAATGTTTAGGAAGGGTGAATGCTGTATGTTTAAGACAGAGCTGACATTAAAGCTTTTTTATTCCAGTCCTCTAATTTTGTTTGGCAGATCATACCATCTCTCTGTAGAAGGTCAATGAATGTCTGGCAATGTAATTGGGAGCTTTACAAATTCTAAGAAAACTCATTTTTCCTGGCTGTGAAATTTTATGCCAGAAATAACTTCAGGTCATACCAACCCCTTTCTGCCAAGATTATGGAAAATCCATATTCTGTAAAATTAGGGTACATGTTTTACTAGTTTCACTCCCCAAGCAACAATAATAAAGAAGATGCCTGCAACGGTGATGTCCACAATACTGTATCATAGATGATGTTCTGAGCTGGGAAAGCCACTTGTTACATTATTACTGATGAAACTTTTCAGAGGACAAAATACACTGAAACTGTACTGAAGAGTGTGGTGTCTGCAGTTTAGCTCTGATGAATTGTTTGGTTCTCCCCTGAATCCAGGTCATTGTTCTATTTGTTACTGCCACTAGGAAAGTGTGTTCTCCCTCCATGGCCTATTTCCAAGCTGTTTAAGGTTTGACAGGGAACATAACTGACTCTCATAAGCATTCAGTACCCTCTCCAGAACACAAGTGTGGGGCAAGGCCAGAAAGTGGCCTTCTGGCTGTGGCATTCAGATTACTATAGCTGTCAATCAAGATTTTTTACAAAGTTAAAGAAGAATGAAATCTAATCCGGGGATTTGTTAAGTGAAATTTGTTTAGAGCTTTTGCTGGGTTATTTCAGACATCAAAATTATCTTCAAAACAATGTGACAGGTTGTTATTGATAGTCTACATTTTTGAGAGGAATAAAACAAACCTAAGGATTTAATGTGCCTAAAGTTTTAGAAATAATCTGTAGCAGAGCTAGAATTTTCTGTGTAATTTTTTTTTTCATGTTGGCCATTGGGATATGTGAAAATAACCTTGGAATATATGATTTTTTTTGTTTTGTGGGTGAAAATAGTTATTGACTAATTTTCCCTTCTTATAGGGTCATCGTGGCTTTTCTTTCCAATGACAGATAGTTCCCCCAGAATGTCAGAGCCCAAAGATCGCAAAGGAAGTTTCTGAAAATACTAGCGGTGTTTCAGGACTTGTATCTTTCTCTCACTTTAAGGGCTCCCATCTTGTCTCCACTTGTTGGAATTTATTTATGGTCTGTGTTCTTAAGGGCCCCACAGATGAGTGGACATGATCAACTAAAGCATTGATAAAGGCAAAGCTTAGACTGATGACAGTCCAGAGGAGAGACATCGAGTTCAGCCTTGAGAAAGTCTTGTTGATAATGAAAAGTTTCCTCAAAGAAACTTCCTTGGAATGGAGTCGTAATCATGACCAAAGGAGTGATTTCAGGCAGAGAGAAGGGTGATTGCTGTCTGGAGTCATAATTTACCTGTCATTTTGCCTTCAAGGCCCGTCAATACATTAGGCACGTGGTTAGTTTCAAATTTGATCTGTTAATCCACAATCTGGCATGCTGTCATGGCACAAATATGTCATAACAGAGGGTTTGTAAGGTGAAGTAGGAAAATGGTGCCAATGAGACTTGGCATAGGATCCAGATCATAAAAGACCTGGAATAGCACATAAGAATTTTAATTTTTAGTCCAGAGAAATGGAAAAGCTTTCAAAGGGTTTTAATGCAGAGAGTGACATGAGCTAATCTGCATTTAGAAGGATAAGTGTGGCAGCACTGTGGAAACAGATCAGCTGAGAGGCAATTGCATTAATTTAGCCAAGAAGTTATGAGCACCTAAAACTGAAGCAGGACAGTAGAGATGGAGAGGAAGGGATTACACAGATCCCTGCCTTCAAATTGCTGGCTCTTATAACAGGGAGAGAAATTAACAGTGTAGGAGTATGCATAGAATTTTGCTTTCTCTTTTCTCAAAAATTGAGAAAATGGTAACTGAAAGAAAGAGGAAAATAGAGAATATAATTAAATAACATTGCCATCCATCCTGTTGCTTAAAGAAAAAGAGGGAGAGAGAACTTTGAGTTATTCTTAACTATTCCCAAACATACACATATTATTTCACTTAATTAATGGATACTTGTTGGTTGCCCCTTTGAGTCAAACATGGTTAAAGTCATTGGAAATACAAGAAAACAGGTCAGATCAAGTTCTGCCCCAATATTCCTGTCTCGTTTCTCAATTCCTCAGGATCCTGACTGCCAGCACATAAACCTTCCTCTCCTGACTTCTCTCCCTCATCTGGTGAAGTCTTACTCATGCTGTGTGCATCAGCTGCAAAGCCACTTCCTTTTAAGGGACTTCCCAGCCCCTCTGCAGTGGTTAGGGCCCCAGGACTTGTTCTTCCATTGCACCTGCCTGGTGCTTCCTCTCAGTGAGTGTCTGACCACATTGTGCTGAAGTCATGCTGGTGCACAGTCCGTGATTCGCTGAGAACACTTACCACTGGGTTTTGAGAGTAGTCACTTGACTACTTTGTGAATAAATAGTGAGTGAATTAAATTTTTTAATACAGAATCATTCCACCCTACTTACACATTATGCTCTTAGTAAATCTTACCAATTAAATTTTAAATGAACCTGAAATTAGTCCCTTCTGCTTGGGATGTTCAAGGCCATTATATGTTAACTTTTTTTTTTAAAATTTCTAGCTTCCACCACTAGATTGAAAAAAGTGAACCACATATGGTTAGCTAAACTCATTTCTAAAAACTTGGCAGGTTCTCAAACCATATTCAAAGCTTATGTCAGTTTTGAAGACACAAATAAAATGCATTTTCCATAACTTCCCCTTCTTTGGTTGAATTTTTGGAAAAGATCTCCCATGATGTGAACTTCTGCAAACTATATTCTAAATTGAAACTGAATACCATGATTTGAATTATTTTCCATATATCCCCTCTTCTGAAAGTCATGACACTTCAAGGACTAAGGAAATCTTATTTACATATAAAAATAAGAAATGTTTTAATTTTAGATTCCAAAGTACCATAGATAATAACATATGTTAATCTCAAAAGCACTTGTCATGTTTAAGTAAAAGTAAGTCTCTTAAAAATGTTCCATAGAATTTGTTCTGGCTCTAATAAGCACTAAATTTTAGTCATGTCTTTTTAGAAATTCAGAAATGAATAAAAGGAACTTTGGTAGAGGACACACACACTCACACACATCCACTCCCTGCTCCAAACATCTCACTTTATTATTCTGATGAGCATCATATTAATGGGCAGTGATAATAACCTCAAATTCTTGACAAAAAGCCATTTGTAATAAATAATTATATGTTTGTTTTATAAGCATTGCTCCCTCCCGAGTCATGATTACCCTAAGCTCTAAATTTCATTAAAAAAATTATGGAGTTTGAGAAAAATGAACATGAAATTCATTGAACAGATTTTTCCAAGTCTTTATTTGCCTAATAGACACTTATGGCAAAAAGGATAAGTTCTTTATATTTTATCTCTTCCCTTCATTTTGCATTTTTTTCTTTTCTATTTGGATTTGGAAGTAAATAACAATTATCTTTAAGGTCCACTTGCAAAAACAAGTGGAATTCTTTTATATGTTTACCTTCATGGTGTTTCAGGGTAAAAATGACTTATAGCTTGGAAGAAGAACTTAAAAATTGACAGAGTTACATGGCACTTCAGAACGGAAGGGAATATACACTGTGATTTATAAAGGTTCTTGGTTTAGTCTGTTAAGACTGCTGAAGCAGAATACCAGAGATTTGGTAGCTTATAAACAACAGCCATTTTCATAGTTCTGAGTTTAAGTCCAAGAAGAGGTCTCTGGTGTCTACTGAAACCCTTCTTCCTGGCTGACAGGTGGCCATCTTGCTGTGACTTCACATTGCAGAAGAGGAGAAGGAGCTTCCTGGCTCTCTCTAATAAGAGCATTGATCACATTTGTGAAGATGTACCCTCATGACCTAGGTAACTCAAGATACTGTCAGCTTGGGGGTAAGAGTTAACCTATGGATTTGGGGGAACTTTAACATTTGTCTATTGCAACTCTACTTATATCAGCCACATTGCTAGGTGATTTTAAAATGTCTTTTATCACTCTAATTTGTTATAACAATTCTGAAAAGTATTTTGTTCATATAAATATAAGAGTAATTGAAGATCAGAAATTATATGGTCCTTACCTAAAATTACACAATTACTAAGTGCTTGGTTCCATATATCTTGTTCCTTCTAAAATACTAACTTCAGGGCATATTTGAAGTCTTCTAGCATGGAGAAACAACATATTTGATGTTTAATTATATCAATTTTAAGAATAGCATATGAAGCTAATGCAAACTAAATTTCCTCTCTTGAGGACAGGTTTTCCCCTCCATTGTTTTATTTTCTTTTTTTTTCTGTAATAGATCATCATAACAGTTAATAAGAACGTGTGTAAAAAACCCCTTTGTAACACTTGCCCTCAACACCCAAGAAGCAGCAGTAAACAGCCCAACACAGAAAATTCACATCTAAAAAAAAAATAAAAGCTAGAGGAATTGAGATATTAAGAACATAAAGTGGAAAACAGATATCATAGAAGATATGAAGTGGTGAAAATGAATGTTTGAGCCCGAGGCAAGAAATCCAGAGATTATGGCTTTGAATGAGCAAGTGGGGCTCAGGGAAGACATTAAGGGTAATGGTGAGTGAACAATTTGGAAGAAAATATAAACAGAGCTTAATTTTACTGAAGCCAAGTTTCCACATCAAAGTATACTGCATGATTAAAATATGTGTGTATTGTATCTACAATACACACACACAAACACACACACACACACACACATACACACACATGATGCATTCATCAAGCAGTTAATTATTTCCATTCATGGTGTTAAAATAAAAAGGATATTTCTAAACAATAAATAAGAAGGATACATTCATTCCTGCTTTGAATCCTTTCCAGTCCTTCCCTGACACCAGTTACTTTTTCTAGCACAAGTTAGCCAATGGCTTTTGTCTTGTGACTGCTGTCTGCAGAGCATTGTACTGGTTGAACTTAGGACTTTACAAAAAGTATCAGAAAATCTAACAATATTTGTCTCCCACAAAGTGGGATTTTGTTGTTGACATACCTGAAGAGTCCTGGGATTGCTCTAGCAGCAGGCAAAACTAGATCCAGGCCTTCTGCAATGCCACAAGATCTAATGCCACTAGTTTCCCTTCATGATGGCAAGAAGAGAAAGGAGGACTGGGCTCCAAGCCAGTGCGACTTCCACAGAGTGCTTGGAGTTCATTCTGATTTGTCTGACTCCAAGCATTTGCCAATCCTTCAAACAGTCATGGTGACCAGTGGGATTCAGTGTCCACTTGGCCAGGCCTGGGCAACATGCAGATGCAGAGGAAGAAAGTTGACTCCTCACAGGAATTTCCACTGCAAGGAGAAGGGGCAATGATTTCCTGGGAAGGAAAATAGCAGTCTCCAAAATTCTCTAGCAAAGCCCTTTATTTGGCTATTTTCTAAGGGGACCTACTTTTTAATATTTTAAAAAAAACAAATATAGGCTAGTGACATTTTTGTAAGCAAAAAGACAGAATTATTTTCCTCATGAAGCTTAAAGTGAGTAGACAGGAACAGCTCCCATGTTCTTCAAAGCCCAGTGTGGCTGTGGTGAGTGTAGACATACAATCAACTGTATAGCAAATTTCATCTGTCAATAATTGGAGCAGATGCATTTGTACCTTTATCTTAAATGGCTGACTTTGGGTAGAGGCATACTATCAGTCAAATGAGAAAAGGTGTAACAAACTGTTTTTCTAAACAGATCAGTTTACTGGACATGATACCTAGCAGAGGACAGTGCTCTTGGGGGTGGAAATGTTCTCCATTGGTAACAAGGGTTGACTTTTGACCTTGTGCATCCAAAGAGAAAGCAAGAGGGAGGCAGAATCAAATATAGATGTTCTATGTCAGGCTTTTAATGACTAAAGTCAAAATACTGATTTCTTACTACTCATTCACAATGAAATGCCCAACATGAAAGAATCTAACAATTAACCATGACAATCAAATTTTATTCTCTTTTTACAGTACTGGCCTCTATTTCTCTTTCAAATGCTCCCCTTTCATTTTATGGTTATAAGTGCCCTTTCTCTGATACCAGGTAAATACATCTTATTGAAAAATAAATAGAAAAGAATTTCCCAGTGTTTCAGGAGTATGCAAAGTTAGGGATGTAATGGATTACAAATTGGAAATGGATTTTCTAGCTTAACTGTGCAGATTCACTACAGAAAGAAAATATTCAAACAAGCAAAGTCCCCTCAGTTTGGTATTTCAGTTAGGTATCCCTTCAGTTTGTATTTCAACTTCCAGATGGATTTGAAAGAAAGCAAGGCGCATGTGTAGATATAGAGACACACACACATACACAAACACACACACAAACACGCACACACACACTCTTCTGGAGTAGGATTCTATTGATTTGCAATGAATCTAAAAGAAGAAGACTCTATCACAAAAATATTGGCATGTCTGCTTCAAATCTGCAAACAGAAGCCACAGCCCTGTCACTTTTAAAGAAGATATTTGACCTCAAGAGCTTACCCTTCTCAGGGGTTGTATTTTCATTTCTGAAAGGAAGCAGTTCTCAGAAGAAGAGACACAACATCAATGCTGACAGGTTTTCAAGAGGACAGCAAGACAAGTGACAATCCTTATTGATTACCAGGCTCAGCACAGTTTCAAAGTTCTTGTTTTCTACCTTTCATTATCAATCCTCACTAATGTGTGCTTTGAAATAATGATGTAAATATTTTAAGAAAGTTACGAATATGAGGATTATATTTGCCTAGATTGTCTTGAATCTTTGAGTTTACTATAGGACTTTAGGTCTCTTTGTGTGGAGTGTTTGGAGGTTATATGATACCATATGCCATGTTTTATAGATGAGACTTAAAATGCAAGTGATGATCCTATAAACAGAATTCAGTAGGACAAGACTTAACATAAGTTTAAAGCTACAATTATTTGCTACATACTTTGTATGAAAGTCTATGCTAGGTACTGCGTGTATAGTACCATGGTCATATTGATAATTTGTTGGGGCTGATACAACCACTTAACTGATAAGGAAATTGCCCTAGGGATTCAGTGGCTAATGCTTTTTAGTACTAAATGATGGATCGGAGAATTGAGTCCATAACTAATAATCCTAGTGCAAAAGTGTCCAGGCCTGTCTATTAGCCAATAACTTCTTTGTGAGAGAGATTTACAAACTATCAATTACTTCTGGAAAAATAGCCCCCCTTGATTTAAGTAATTTTTTATTCTTCACGTTTTATGACACAAAAAGTAGCCAAGAGACAACTTGGTCTTGCAACATTGCTTTCATTGTGGGAGAAAAAGCATACTTGTTTAAATTCAGGATTATGAAACTTATTTATTTTTATAACATGGGATGTGTCAGGCTTAATCTATCTTGAGTGTTGGAAGTCTGATTGCAAAAAGACTCTGCTTTCTTCAGCCCACATAACTTTTCACTTTGAGCCAAGTAGTTCTACAGTAGAGTTGATTCCTCACTCCCCAAGCACCATTTAAATGTTCAGTGTAAAGCAGGAGACTGACCTATTTTCACAAGCATTTCTTCTTTCTGGGATCTCACATTTGTTTTTAGATTTTCTTTTCCTTGGTATGATCATTCCCAAGTATGTCAGTTCAGGTCCCTGGGAAGGACACCAAGATGGTGTTAGAATGGTGAGCAATTTATGGAGCAGACTGCCTGTGAGACAGGAAGAAAGAAGAAGAGGAACAGGTCAGACAAGATCCGGGTCACAGTGTATGTATGGAATCCATTAAAAAGAGGGAGAAGGAGAACTGATCTATTGGGAAGAGCTTCAGACTATGGTATAACAATGGGAAAGTCTAGACCAGTTCAACAGGGGAATCCAGATACAAGGATTGCCCTGCAATGATTAGAAGTAACCAAATCCAATGCTTCACTGCACTATACAATGTCTGGGAGCTTCCCAATGACAGAGTATACTTGGATAAAATGTTGGGGCAAATTTGAAGATGGTTGGCAATTATCACCTAAGTCTTCTCCTCAGAGAAGGTTTTCTGAAGGTAGATCTGAACCATTCACCTCCATAGATTCTGAGGTTCATCACTTGGATGCAGCTGATACCCTCATGCAGGTTTGAGTGCCATCTCTTTCTTGGCTTCCATCCAGCTCTTCCTGAGTGGAAATTTATCAGGGTACAGTTATTGTGATAAATGAAGTCCTCTTCATGGCACACTTACACAACTGATGCTAAATACCTCCCTCTTCCATCATTCGTACTTCACATTGTCTATTTCAACACCTCAGATGGCCTCACTGGCTTACTTGGTGGTGGGACTCATCTTTATTTCAAGAGAAATTGCTAACCATAATCTTCTTGACCCAGGGTTTCTGTATGTAACCTTTCAAAGCCACAATTGGTTACAAGAATATCAAGGGACACCCAAGTGGATCACCTTGATTCCATACATATTTCTCTCTGCTCCATTTAGTAACAGTCCTTCCTCTTTCTACAGAACAAGGTTAATGGTATTGTCCACTTGATGACCCCTCTGCTAGCTTGCTGTTCTCTGTACAAAGGAAGTCCAAATTGCCTCAGAGGTAGCTATATGTTTCTGTTCATTGAATCCTTGCTATGTCTTTTGTAACAAATGTGTCTCCTATGGGGACCAGGACCTTTAACCCTTTAGATCCCACAATTGTAAGGATAGTATCCATTTTTTGTTACTATGAAAGAGTACCACAAACAGAGTAATTTATGAACAATAGAAATTCATTTGTAAACAATAGTTGAGGACACAGAGGAGATGTGTAGAGAGAACAACAATACAAGGGGCATGCAGTAAAAAGATTTTAAGCAAGCCAACTGTGAAGAAAATTGAAAGATGGAAAGAAATAGTAGAATTTTGAGAAAATCCATAGGTCAAAGTAAAGAGGTACAATTAACATGATTTTGTGACTTTGTGTTAATACACTTTTTATGCATTAATATATGATTTGTTGTTTGGGGGACAAGGAGTTTTGCTTTGGAATATATAAATAAAAATATCTTACTAGGAAAAAAAAAGGAATTCATTTGGCTCAGTATTCTGGAGGCTGGGAAGTCTAAGAACAAAGGGCTGCACCTGGTGAGGTCTTCCTGCTTCATAGAACATGCTGGAAGTCAAAAGAGGATAAGAGAGCAAGAGATTGAATTCAAAGCCTCAAGCTCTTCTATAATCAGCATTGATCAATTCATAAGGGCGGAACTCTCATGACCAAAACACTTCACACTAGGTCCTACCTCCTGGCTCTGATACAGCAGGTAGTAAGTTCTCAATGCATGCTTTTGAGGGGATCCATCAAAACCATAGCAGACTGGAAACACAAAGTACTCTGATGGGTCACTGGTAGTCTTGTCAGCTAACTTCATCACCTCATTCCTCATGGTGAGTTCTCTCATACAGAGAAATTTCATTAACACTAGAGTTGACAAACCAGGTATTTGGTCTCACACCTGTGAGAGGTGCATGCACACCCATGTATCATCATGTCACTGGCATTACTTTGCTGTTAGAGGAAAATGTCTCCACCATTGTCTTGAAGCCTTGCTGTAAGATTGGTTTCAGTTGGTGAAATGTGGCTTTCCACAGAGCACTGGGAATCTCAGCCAGGATATCACATGATTTTATTCTTAAAGACCAGGCAGCCATAGTTGAGAGTCAAAACACACATGAACCGCACATTGTAGACCTCAATGGGCCTGGCTTGATGTGACCTTATGGCCACTCTTGGGAAGCGTTGCCTCTGAGTGTTTCTTCAGAGCTTTCATTGAAATGAGCTTTCTCACCATTTAATGGTTCCTGAATGAATAGAAACCCACAGTGCCTCCAACTTCATCCTTGAAAAATGGCTTGATAAATACCATGAAATTTTTGAAATTCCCATGACCAGGTGGCACTGGAGAACGTTTGGACGTCCTGTTGCTGATCATGACTGTACCAGACAGTGCCTCAATTGACTGGGTTTCATGAAAATGGTGTAGAACAAAGATGCCAGTAAGTTTGAGCCTGCTGATTAGTGGGCCTAGAGCAGTGGTGCTCAGGTGTATGATAAAACATCTGTGGTGGGGCCATGTGGATTTGAAATTGGCTTTCAAATGGCTTGTGACTGACATGGTGCAGCCAGCAGACCCTTATATGTAAAGACATCTTGATATATGGAGAAGTTTCAGGGAAATGTTCAGAATCAGGTTGCTATGGTCAAGGGGGCAAGCTCTGTGGGATAGAAGCCTGGTTGGTGAATTCTCCTAACACCCTGAGTCAGCAAACGTGACAGAACTCCCTATAGCACTGTGACCCATTTGAACTCCTTTTATTTCATGAAGCAAATAGGAAACTCCCAGTGAATAAACAAGAAACACCACAAAAGTGGAGGATGACCAAAGGGCCTCACAGTCCACATGGGGAGACACTTAGCCCCCAGTGGCCACAGTTTACCTACAAAGAGAGAATTCAGCACTTCTGCCTCATGTTCATTGGAAAATCAGAAACCATGTCCTCCAGGTCACATAGATGCAGACCCAGCTTTGATGGTCTCACTACAAAGGAAGCTAAAGCTCCTGACAACAACATATATTTCAAGAGCCCAACCTCAGAGGCAGTTTCTCAAGAAGTCCTTAGGCCAGCAGAGCTCCATGTTTGTGGAGTGTTTATCCTGTCCCTTATTTATGGAAACTCCTCTACCATTTCCAAGGTTGGGAACTCCTGAGCATTTTCCATTTCACATACGTATTCACAGATTTTCTAAGTCTTCTCCTCGAATTTTATCTTACTTGGGGCAAAAGTAATGTCAAGGCATTGTTCTGGATGAAGGTGGGAAGATTTTTGTGTAGCACATATTTGCATACACATTGGATTCATTTTCCTATTTTCCATTCCAAATACTGAATCCCTGACACTAACCCATACCCTACTAGACTCTGACTACGAATCCTGATATGATGGAGGAAAATAACCCAAACAGAATAGAAATACAAGCAGTTCAGAGGAGGCATGGTGTATAGTTAGACATGCCTTTTGCATTATAAAGAGTAGGTGTTAGGAATGTAGTCTAATGTAATAGTTCTCCATGTGTTTTTAAAGTTAACAAATATGTGAATTTCTGTCTCCCTTTCTCTGTAGCCTATTCAGCACATGTATTTTTACATGCAAATGTAGAATCCTACCTGGTTTCCCAGCTACATTCTTGTGAGGTGGCTGACTTGGCAGATACAAACTGTGAGAAGAGATCACTCCTCCTAAATGCCATTGAAACTGAAAATTCAACCTATGGGTGAGCTTCCTACTTGAACAAATTGATACATAAATCCCTGTTCAGTAAAATAAATATTTTTGGATCTGTGGATGATATATATTTCATGATGAATTTCAATTTGCGTATATATTTCTACTTTTTAATGTCTCTGTGTGTGTTTTGTGTGTATATATACATATATATATATATATATATATATATATATATATATGTATATATACACACACACACTCTCCAGATTTTTCAAAATATAAAATATGTGTGTCTTATTTTATACTCCCTAAATTCATGTTCATGTATGTGGATTTATAATCAACTTTTCACAAGATTATTCTCAGAAATATTCATCCACCTGAAATACATATTTGTTTCCTAGTACTGAAAACTAACTTCAGTAAATGGTGGATAGAAATCCTAACATTTCTACAGTAATTGACCCTGTTTAACATCAATGCAAGTAGACTCCTATGGGACATGATGTGTATTTTGACATTCATTTTTATTCAACACTGATACATTACTATTTCTTCAGTTGATGCTCATCATAGGATATATATTTCATCTTCAAGTTCACAAATTTCTTGGCATTTGGTTCACTTTCAATCACTTCCTGCTTCACAACACATGTACTGCTGTATATTTCTGGACTGGTATTTTCATGAGACTTCTTTGCAAACACATTATTTTCGATTTCCATAATCACTTTTGAAGCAAAACTCACACACCCTTCATGGTAAACAATAACCCTAATATTACCATTAGATGTATAACTCGTTGGAATGAATGATTGTGTATCAATATAAGATTTCCTATATATTTTCAGATATCAATTCAATCCATTTTTTAAATCGAAACCAGTTATATTATTTATTCACAGTATGGTCTGTTCATGCATTATCTCTATATTCATAGACCCAGGGTACACGTATTTGTGCCCCCAAATGCTAATTTATATGTCTTCAACATATTGCTCCCAGAAAATGGTGAAAGATATACTCATGTCACCTCATCTACATAAATATTTTATCACAATGATATTCTGGACACAAAATGCAAAGGTCACACTTATGATTGTACCAAAGCCTAATTGGAAAGTGAGCATGGATTACTAAAATCATCCTTTTCCAGGTTTCCTAATGCTCTTAAATGTCAATCCTATTGGTGACTACACATTTGTTTCTTCCTAAGATTCTATATTCAACCTCAACCCTGTTGAAAATGTCTAATCCTATTACTCACTTTATACTTTGCCTGATTTCCTAATGTCTATATTCATATCTGCTTTCCTACATATTTTTCCCAGTTCATCATTGTGACTGACTCTTCACATGTGCTGACATTTACATTCACTCTCTAACTGACATTCTATTGCTAAAATCTTTTGGTCCAAATTTTATACTCACTCTTCTTTCTATACCTACTTACTAGCTTCCTAATCCTACCTACTATCCCTTTTTGACTGGATGTTCTCTTCTACATTCAATCATCCAAGGTACAAGGTCCTATGCCATTGTATATCAATTTATCTGAGACAACTGTGCAGAATGTAATTCAAAGTTAAGTATCCCAATCAAGGGCCCAATGCCTTTCTGAGCTTCAAATCTTACTTAGATTTCTGTTTTCATGCAAATATCTCACCTATATATTATTATAAATATTGCAGGTTCCCAATACCATTCTTCATCCAGCAGAATGATTCCTAACCCAAATTGAACATGATCTTACCCCTAACCATACACTGTTCCATCAATCCAACTTTACAGAAGAGCAGGGACAGAGTTGATCTTACAATACAGGAATTAAGAAGATCTTCCATCTGCTGAGAACCTCAAAGGTCCATGCAGAAATCATCCCTGGAGAAGATGTAGGCAGCTATGAAGGACCTGAGAGAGCAAAAGTCATCTTCCATAGCAAACAACCTGGTCCGGATGAAGTGATGTGTCTGAATGAGCCTCTCTCTTCTTAATGTAGACAAGATGGACCAAACCAGGCCTGTGTGGAGAGCTGTTCCTGGGTGCTTATGGTGGATATACCATTCTAACTTGTGAAAGTGTCACAGGAAGCAGGGGCAGCCTCCATCTCATGGGACCCATGGAAGCAACTGTTAGGACAATGTGGTTGCCAAGGCAGTGACCTCATTCAGCTCCTGAGGGAAGTGACCTCACCTCACTTCCTTGGTGATGGAACTCTCTGAACTTGAGATCCAGGAAGCCAGGCACTCAGAGCCAGTCCCAGTGCCAGTCCCAGTGGGCTCACTTGTTTGGATTTACCAAGGACAGAGTCAGTCTTTCTTGGTACCTACTGATGTGAGGATGGCCAAATGCCAGGAAATCTCCGAAGAGGGGACTTTCCTGAGAAAGCAGGTAGTGAGTGGCTCACACACTGGCTCCTGACACCTTCACAGAACTGGCGAAAGAGGCCAGATCTGAGACAGGACAGGTAATTTCAGGGGAACATAGTATGGCCCCCCCAGTCAGAGGACACTCCTTGTAGTCACAGACTTACTTGGGGGAAGGAGGTGTCTTTGTGTGTGTGGGTGTGACTTTGTGGTTTTGTCTCATGTTCTGAGAATAGGTAGGAAAGGCAGGTTGTTTGGTTTGGAGTGGACTGTTTCTAGTAAATCTTTTCACAAGGTGAGTGTTTCTATGTTTGTGTATCCCACTGTGGTTGTAAACATTAGAAAAGATAATGTATCAATGGATGTGTCCTGTCTAGTAGAAATCTTCCCATCATTCATCCTGCCCAATTTATGAATGAACTGTGGCTTGCCTTATGGATGGGCAGCACCTACTATCTTCCTAAGTTCCTGTTTTCTTCCTGAATTCTGGCCACTCTCCAGAATAGGCTCATGGTTTCGTGTCCAAGATATGTACCATTTCCAAGATTGGTGACATGGGCATGTACTGGATAGGTGAAGGGAATGGTGAGCATCTCAGAAAACTCAGATGTCAGTGTGATCATTAAAGTCTCAGTGGAGAAACCCTGCTTTGGTCCTTTTGCTTAACTATTGTTCTATTGCCCTAATGTCAGGAAATACTTTGCCTCAGAGCAGCCCTTTGTGAAGCCTGAAGAAAACAGTTTTCAAATGGAAATGAATGGGCATCACCTGTGGCTCTTTGCTTAATTGCTTTGCAAAGGGATGTGTCTGAATCAGCCTCTTGGCCCTGTGTGAGGCTGTGCCTTAGATTGTCAGTGTCAGCACCTGATGGATCTAAAGAAAGATCCCATGTGTGCATCCAAAGCCAAAATACCAAAAAAGCAGTCATTGAGGATGAAGTGTCTCGCCTTCCTCTGTAAGGTTCCTGACCTCAGTGAATTGAGAATAGGGATCCTTTGGGTCAAGTGAGTTCTTCAGAACCCTGCAGAGGCTAGCCCATAGGTGCTTGGGTTTTCTCATGACTCCAATTCACACAAAGAATCTATACCCTACAGTCAGTAGGCCTCAAAATGGACAAGCTGAGCAGTATTAATGGCAGGCCTATTTGATCAGTCCTGGTTCACAGGACGGGTGTCCAGGCCACCCTGACATTAGGCAAATGACTGGCAAGGGAGCTAATTGTGGACACTGTGTTGGGCTGCGCTTCTCATGGAAACCTCCAGGCAGAGGTTATGAGACATGTCTATATGGAAGAAGATGAGGGCCATGTGGCAGTGTTTTGGTTTGAATTTGATCATTTGTGTGGCGGTTGGAATAGATGACTGGGTCCACCTGGGCTTGAACTCTAGTGTGATTCCCCTTGGAGACTGAGATCTGGAAGTGACCTCAGAGAATTATTGCCATGAATTGTGTTAAGATTTAAGGAGGCAACGCATGAGAGTCGCCCTTGAAAACTGAGATCTAGGTCCAGGATGGCTTTTCACAGAGCACTGGGAATCTCAGCTAGGATATCACATGATTTTATTCTTAAAGACCTGGCAGCCATAGTTGAGAGTCAAAATACACATGGATCTCACATTGTAGACCTAAATGGGCCTGGCTTCATGTGACCATTTGGCCACTCTTTGGGAAGCCTTGTTTGTGAGAGTTCTCCAGAGCTTTCAATGAAATGAGCTTTCTCACCATTTAATGGTTCCTGAATGAATGGAACCCACAGGGACTCCAACTTCATCCTTTAAAATTGGCTAGATAAATACCATGAAATTTTTGAAGTTCCCATGACCAGGTGGCACTGGAGAACCTTTGGATATCCTATTGCTGATCATGAGTGTACCAGACAGTGCCTTGATTGAATGGGTTTCATGAAAATGGTGTAAAACAGAGATGCCAGTAAGTTGGAGCCTGCTGAGTAGTGGACCTAGAGCAGTAGTGTGCAGGTGTGTGATAAAACATCTGTGGTGGGGCCATATGGATCTGCCATTGGCTTCCAAATGGCTTGTGACTGACATGGTGCAGCCAGCAGACCCTTATATGTAAAGGCATCTTGTTATATTTAGAGGTTTCAGGGCAATATTCAGAATCAGTTTGCTATGGTCAAGGGGGAAAGCTCTGTAGGATAAAAACCTGGTTGGTGCATTCTCCTAGGACCATGAGTCAGCACACATGACAGAACTCCTTCCAGCACTGTGTTTCAGTTGAACTCCTTGTATTTCATGAAGCAGATAGTAAACTCCCAGTGAAGCAGCAAGAAACACCACAAAAAGTGTAGAATGTCCAAATGGATTCACATTTCACACGGAAAGACACTTAGCCCCCAGTGGCCACAGTTTACCTACAAAGAGTGGATTCAGCACTTCTGCCTCATGTTGATGGAAAAATCAGAAACCATGTTCTTCAGGACACATAGATGCAGACCCAGCTTTGATGGTCTCACTACAAAGGAAGCTAAAGCTCCTGACAACAACATATATTTCAAATGCCCAACCTCAGAGGCAGTTTCTCAAGAAGTCTTTAGGCCAGCAGGGCTCCATGTTTGCGGAGAGTTTACCCTGTTCCTTACTTATGGAAACTCCTCTACCACATCCAAGGTTGTGAACTCCTGAGCATTTTCCATTCCACATATATATTCACAGCTTTTCTAACTCTTCTCCTTGAATTGTGTCTTTCTTGTCAAGGTATTGTTCTGGATGAGAGTGGGAAGATTTTTGTGTAGCAGATAATTGCATACACATTGGATTCATTTTCCTATTTCCTGTTCGAAATACTGAATCCCTGACACTAACCCATATTCTTGTAGACTCTGAGTATGAATCCTAATATGATGGAGAAAAATAACCCAAACAGAATAGAAATACAAGCAGTTCGGAGGAGGCATGGTGTATAGTTGGACTTGCCTTCTGCATTATAAAGTTTAGGTGTTCTAAATCTAGTCCAATTTAATAGAAATAGTTCTCCATGTGTTTTGAAAGTTAACAAATATGTGAATTCCTGTCTCCCTTTCTCTGTAGCCTATTCAGCACATGTATTTTTACATGCACATATAGAATCCTACCTGGTATCCCAAGTATATTCTTGTGAAGTGGCTGACTTGTCAGATACAAATTGTGAGAAGAGATCACTCCTCCTAAATGCTGTTGGAACTGAAAATCAACCTACAGGTGAGCTTCCTACTTGAACAACATGATACATAAATCCATGTTCAGTAAAATAAATATTTTTGGTTCTGTTAATGATATATATTTCATGATGAATTTCAATTGGCATATATATTTCTACTTTTTAATGTCTGTGTTTGTGTTTTGTGTGTGTGTGTGTGTGCGTATATATATACACACACATACACTATATATATATATATATATATATATATATATATATATACACACACACACACACACACACACACACACACTCCAGATTTTTCAAAATATGAAATATATGTGTCTTATTATACACTCCCTAAATTCATTCATGTTTATGTATGTGGATTTATTATCAACTTTTCACAAGAGTGTTCTCGGAAATATTCATCCACCTGAAATACATATTTGTTTTCTAGCAGTGAAAACTAACTTCAGTGAATGGTGCATTGAAATTCTTATATTTCCACAGTAACTGACCTAGTTTAACATCAATGCTAGTAGATTCCTATGGGACATGATGTCCATTTTGACATTTATTTTTATTCAACACTGGTACATTACTATTTCTTCAGTTGATGCACATCATAAGATGTATATTTCATCCACAAGTTCACAAATTTCCAGGCATTTGGTTCACTTTCAATCACTTCCTGCTTCACAACACATGTACTGCTGTATATTTCTGGACTGGTATTTTCATGAGACTTCTTTGCAAACACATTATTTTCGATTTCCATAATCACTTTTGAAGCAAAACTCACACACCCTTCATGGTAAACAATAACCCTAATATTACCATTAGATGTATAACTCGTTGGAATGAATGATTGTGTATCAATATAAGATTTCCTATATATTTTCAGATATCAATTCAATCCATTTTTTAAATCGAAACCAGTTATATTATTTATTCACAGTATGGTCTGTTCATGCATTATCTCTATATTCATAGACCCAGGGTACACGTATTTGTGCCCCCAAATGCTAATTTATATGTCTTCAACATATTGCTCCCAGAAAATGGTGAAAGATATACTCATGTCACCTCATCTACATAAATATTTTATCACAATGATATTCTGGACACAAAATGCAAAGGTCACACTTATGATTGTACCAAAGCCTAATTGGAAAGTGAGCATGGATTACTAAAATCATCCTTTTCCAGGTTTCCTAATGCTCTTAAATGTCAATCCTATTGGTGACTACACATTTGTTTCTTCCTAAGATTCTATATTCAACCTCAACCCTGTTGAAAATGTCTAATCCTATTACTCACTTTATACTTTGCCTGATTTCCTAATGTCTATATTCATATCTGCTTTCCTACATATTTTTCCCAGTTCATCATTGTGACTGACTCTTCACATGTGCTGACATTTACATTCACTCTCTAACTGACATTCTATTGCTAAAATCTTTTGGTCCAAATTTTATACTCACTCTTCTTTCTATACCTACTTACTAGCTTCCTAATCCTACCTACTATCCCTTTTTGACTGGATGTTCTCTTCTACATTCAATCATCCAAGGTACAAGGTCCTATGCCATTGTATATCAATTTATCTGAGACAACTGTGCAGAATGTAATTCAAAGTTAAGTATCCCAATCAAGGGCCCAATGCCTTTCTGAGCTTCAAATCTTACTTAGATTTCTGTTTTCATGCAAATATCTCACCTATATATTATTATAAATATTGCAGGTTCCCAATACCATTCTTCATCCAGCAGAATGATTCCTAACCCAAATTGAACATGATCTTACCCCTAACCATACACTGTTCCATCAATCCAACTTTACAGAAGAGCAGGGACAGAGTTGATCTTACAATACAGGAATTAAGAAGATCTTCCATCTGCTGAGAACCTCAAAGGTCCATGCAGAAATCATCCCTGGAGAAGATGTAGGCAGCTATGAAGGACCTGAGAGAGCAAAAGTCATCTTCCATAGCAAACAACCTGGTCCGGATGAAGTGATGTGTCTGAATGAGCCTCTCTCTTCTTAATGTAGACAAGATGGACCAAACCAGGCCTGTGTGGAGAGCTGTTCCTGGGTGCTTATGGTGGATATACCATTCTAACTTGTGAAAGTGTCACAGGAAGCAGGGGCAGCCTCCATCTCATGGGACCCATGGAAGCAACTGTTAGGACAATGTGGTTGCCAAGGCAGTGACCTCATTCAGCTCCTGAGGGAAGTGACCTCACCTCACTTCCTTGGTGATGGAACTCTCTGAACTTGAGATCCAGGAAGCCAGGCACTCAGAGCCAGTCCCAGTGCCAGTCCCAGTGGGCTCACTTGTTTGGATTTACCAAGGACAGAGTCAGTCTTTCTTGGTACCTACTGATGTGAGGATGGCCAAATGCCAGGAAATCTCCGAAGAGGGGACTTTCCTGAGAAAGCAGGTAGTGAGTGGCTCACACACTGGCTCCTGACACCTTCACAGAACTGGCGAAAGAGGCCAGATCTGAGACAGGACAGGTAATTTCAGGGGAACATAGTATGCCCCCCCCAGTCAGAGGACACTCCTTGTAGTCACAGACTTACTTGGGGGAAGGAGGTGTCTTTGTGTGTGTGGGTGTGACTTTGTGGTTTTGTCTCATGTTCTGAGAATAGGTAGGAAAGGCAGGTTGTTTGGTTTGGAGTGGACTGTTTCTAGTAAATCTTTTCACAAGGTGAGTGTTTCTATGTTTGTGTATCCCACTGTGGTTGTAAACATTAGAAAAGATAATGTATCAATGGATGTGTCCTGTCTAGTAGAAATCTTCCCATCATTCATCCTGCCCAATTTATGAATGAACTGTGGCTTGCCTTATGGATGGGCAGCACCTACTATCTTCCTAAGTTCCTGTTTTCTTCCTGAATTCTGGCCACTCTCCAGAATAGGCTCATGGTTTCGTGTCCAAGATATGTACCATTTCCAAGATTGGTGACATGGGCATGTACTGGATAGGTGAAGGGAATGGTGAGCATCTCAGAAAACTCAGATGTCAGTGTGATCATTAAAGTCTCAGTGGAGAAACCCTGCTTTGGTCCTTTTGCTTAACTATTGTTCTATTGCCCTAATGTCAGGAAATACTTTGCCTCAGAGCAGCCCTTTGTGAAGCCTGAAGAAAACAGTTTTCAAATGGAAATGAATGGGCATCACCTGTGGCTCTTTGCTTAATTGCTTTGCAAAGGGATGTGTCTGAATCAGCCTCTTGGCCCTGTGTGAGGCTGTGCCTTAGATTGTCAGTGTCAGCACCTGATGGATCTAAAGAAAGATCCCATGTGTGCATCCAAAGCCAAAATACCAAAAAAGCAGTCATTGAGGATGAAGTGTCTCGCCTTCCTCTGTAAGGTTCCTGACCTCAGTGAATTGAGAATAGGGATCCTTTGGGTCAAGTGAGTTCTTCAGAACCCTGCAGAGGCTAGCCCATAGGTGCTTGGGTTTTCTCATGACTCCAATTCACACAAAGAATCTATACCCTACAGTCAGTAGGCCTCAAAATGGACAAGCTGAGCAGTATTAATGGCAGGCCTATTTGATCAGTCCTGGTTCACAGGACGGGTGTCCAGGCCACCCTGACATTAGGCAAATGACTGGCAAGGGAGCTAATTGTGGACACTGTGTTGGGCTGCGCTTCTCATGGAAACCTCCAGGCAGAGGTTATGAGACATGTCTATATGGAAGAAGATGAGGGCCATGTGGCAGTGTTTTGGTTTGAATTTGATCATTTGTGTGGCGGTTGGAATAGATGACTGGGTCCACCTGGGCTTGAACTCTAGTGTGATTCCCCTTGGAGACTGAGATCTGGAAGTGACCTCAGAGAATTATTGCCATGAATTGTGTTAAGATTTAAGGAGGCAACGCATGAGAGTCGCCCTTGAAAACTGAGATCTAGGTCCAGGATGGCTTTTCACAGAGCACTGGGAATCTCAGCTAGGATATCACATGATTTTATTCTTAAAGACCTGGCAGCCATAGTTGAGAGTCAAAATACACATGGATCTCACATTGTAGACCTAAATGGGCCTGGCTTCATGTGACCATTTGGCCACTCTTTGGGAAGCCTTGTTTGTGAGAGTTCTCCAGAGCTTTCAATGAAATGAGCTTTCTCACCATTTAATGGTTCCTGAATGAATGGAACCCACAGGGACTCCAACTTCATCCTTTAAAATTGGCTAGATAAATACCATGAAATTTTTGAAGTTCCCATGACCAGGTGGCACTGGAGAACCTTTGGATATCCTATTGCTGATCATGAGTGTACCAGACAGTGCCTTGATTGAATGGGTTTCATGAAAATGGTGTAAAACAGAGATGCCAGTAAGTTGGAGCCTGCTGAGTAGTGGACCTAGAGCAGTAGTGTGCAGGTGTGTGATAAAACATCTGTGGTGGGGCCATATGGATCTGCCATTGGCTTCCAAATGGCTTGTGACTGACATGGTGCAGCCAGCAGACCCTTATATGTAAAGGCATCTTGTTATATTTAGAGGTTTCAGGGCAATATTCAGAATCAGTTTGCTATGGTCAAGGGGGAAAGCTCTGTAGGATAAAAACCTGGTTGGTGCATTCTCCTAGGACCATGAGTCAGCACACATGACAGAACTCCTTCCAGCACTGTGTTTCAGTTGAACTCCTTGTATTTCATGAAGCAGATAGTAAACTCCCAGTGAAGCAGCAAGAAACACCACAAAAAGTGTAGAATGTCCAAATGGATTCACATTTCACACGGAAAGACACTTAGCCCCCAGTGGCCACAGTTTACCTACAAAGAGTGGATTCAGCACTTCTGCCTCATGTTGATGGAAAAATCAGAAACCATGTTCTTCAGGACACATAGATGCAGACCCAGCTTTGATGGTCTCACTACAAAGGAAGCTAAAGCTCCTGACAACAACATATATTTCAAATGCCCAACCTCAGAGGCAGTTTCTCAAGAAGTCTTTAGGCCAGCAGGGCTCCATGTTTGCGGAGAGTTTACCCTGTTCCTTACTTATGGAAACTCCTCTACCACATCCAAGGTTGTGAACTCCTGAGCATTTTCCATTCCACATATATATTCACAGCTTTTCTAACTCTTCTCCTTGAATTGTGTCTTTCTTGTCAAGGTATTGTTCTGGATGAGAGTGGGAAGATTTTTGTGTAGCAGATAATTGCATACACATTGGATTCATTTTCCTATTTCCTGTTCGAAATACTGAATCCCTGACACTAACCCATATTCTTGTAGACTCTGAGTATGAATCCTAATATGATGGAGAAAAATAACCCAAACAGAATAGAAATACAAGCAGTTCGGAGGAGGCATGGTGTATAGTTGGACTTGCCTTCTGCATTATAAAGTTTAGGTGTTCTAAATCTAGTCCAATTTAATAGAAATAGTTCTCCATGTGTTTTGAAAGTTAACAAATATGTGAATTCCTGTCTCCCTTTCTCTGTAGCCTATTCAGCACATGTATTTTTACATGCACATATAGAATCCTACCTGGTATCCCAAGTATATTCTTGTGAAGTGGCTGACTTGTCAGATACAAATTGTGAGAAGAGATCACTCCTCCTAAATGCTGTTGGAACTGAAAATCAACCTACAGGTGAGCTTCCTACTTGAACAACATGATACATAAATCCATGTTCAGTAAAATAAATATTTTTGGTTCTGTTAATGATATATATTTCATGATGAATTTCAATTGGCATATATATTTCTACTTTTTAATGTCTGTGTTTGTGTTTTGTGTGTGTGTGTGTGTGCGTATATATATACACACACATACACTATATATATATATATATATATATATATATATATATATATATATATATACACACACACACACACACACACACACACACACTCCAGATTTTTCAAAATATGAAATATATGTGTCTTATTATACACTCCCTAAATTCATTCATGTTTATGTATGTGGATTTATTATCAACTTTTCACAAGAGTGTTCTCGGAAATATTCATCCACCTGAAATACATATTTGTTTTCTAGCAGTGAAAACTAACTTCAGTGAATGGTGCATTGAAATTCTTATATTTCCACAGTAACTGACCTAGTTTAACATCAATGCTAGTAGATTCCTATGGGACATGATGTCCATTTTGACATTTATTTTTATTCAACACTGGTACATTACTATTTCTTCAGTTGATGCACATCATAAGATGTATATTTCATCCACAAGTTCACAAATTTCCAGGCATTTGGTTCACTTTCAATCACTTCCTGCTTCACAACACATGTACTGCTGTATATTTCTGGACTGGTATTTTCATGAGACTTCTTTGCAAACACATTATTTTCGATTTCCATAATCACTTTTGAAGCAAAACTCACACACCCTTCATGGTAAACAATAACCCTAATATTACCATTAGATGTATAACTCGTTGGAATGAATGATTGTGTATCAATATAAGATTTCCTATATATTTTCAGATATCAATTCAATCCATTTTTTAAATCGAAACCAGTTATATTATTTATTCACAGTATGGTCTGTTCATGCATTATCTCTATATTCATAGACCCAGGGTACACGTATTTGTGCCCCCAAATGCTAATTTATATGTCTTCAACATATTGCTCCCAGAAAATGGTGAAAGATATACTCATGTCACCTCATCTACATAAATATTTTATCACAATGATATTCTGGACACAAAATGCAAAGGTCACACTTATGATTGTACCAAAGCCTAATTGGAAAGTGAGCATGGATTACTAAAATCATCCTTTTCCAGGTTTCCTAATGCTCTTAAATGTCAATCCTATTGGTGACTACACATTTGTTTCTTCCTAAGATTCTATATTCAACCTCAACCCTGTTGAAAATGTCTAATCCTATCACTCACTTTATACTTTGCCTGATTTCCTAATGTCTCTATTGATATCTGCTTTCCCACATATTTTTCCCAGTTCATCATTGTGACTGACTCTTCACATGGGTTGACTTTACATTCACTCTCTAACCGACACCCAATTTCTAAATACCTTTTGCTCCAAGTTTTATACTCACTCTTCTTTCTAAACCTACTGACTCTCTTCCTTATCCTACCTACTATCCCTTTTTTACAGGGAGCAGTAGAGGCCCCACCCTCCCCTGCTGCTTGCTGGCTTAGGATCTATCTTGTCCCCTGAGAGCCTGTGTATGACATACCACCTCACACCTACCCTCATTGATGATATCACATGGCCAACAGGAAGAGTCACCAAAGATTTGGGAACAATTGGAACTTGCCTCCTTTTTTTGGTAAAAATTTCAGATAGTATAGTCTCTTTAGCAAATTACCTGTTAGTTCCTCAAAATGACAAACATGGAGTTACCCTATGGGCCAGCAATTCTACTTCCAGAAATCAGTACAAGAAAAAAAAAAGAAGAAGAAAGAAAGAAAAGAAAAACGTACATCAGCACAAAAGCTTGTGTTAATGGCAATAGTCAAAGAGCAGGAAGTTGTGAGTGTGTCAATGAAATGTGGCATATCCATACCATGCAAGATCATTTGACAATGGAAATAAATGAAATCGTGATGCTTGCTATATTGTGAAAGAAAACATTATGTGCAGTAAATGAAGCAGCCATGAAGAGCACATGTTATATGATTACATGACTAAATTTATATGAAGTGTCCAGAACAGTCACATCTACAGAGATTGGAAGCAGACTGATAATTTTCCTAGACCACAGGTAGGAGGGAGGGGATGGATTGTGTTGGTGGGAAGAATGGAAAGCTACTAATAATGGGGACAGGGCTTCGTTTGTTGTTGAAGAAGATGCCAATATTGATTTGGGTGATGATGTACAACCTTGGGCATATATTGAAAATTGTTCAGTTGCACCTTTTAAATGAGTAAGTGGTATATAACATGAATTGTACCTTCAAAAAAACTGTCAAAAATTGAATTGCATGTAAAAAGAATGGTATCTTGATATGAGAAAATCTAGGGACTGAGATGATTTTCACTAAGGTAAAAATAAGAGCATCTGGGCATGGTGGTAATTACAGCAGCTGGGGGGACTGAGGCAAGAGGACCATGAGTTTAAAGCCAGCCTCAGAAAAGTGAGGTACTAAGCAACTCAGTGAGGCTCTGTCTCTAAATAAAATACAAAATAGGGCTGGGGATGTGGCTCAGTGGTAGTGCCTCTGAGTTCAATACCTGGTACCTGCCCCACCCCAAAAAGCAAAACTATCTCCCAATTCAGTAATTATTTATTTACAAAGAGTAACCAGTCCAGCAAATGATAGTTACCTATAGAACAGATAAGGGGGAGAAGTTATTTTTTAATGTCTTTCCCCACCCCTTTTCATCTCTAGTGGTTAGGATGGTGCATGACAAATATAAGATCCTCAATAATTGTTTGCTGACTTAAATTTTATTAGAAACAAGAAATCAGGAGTGTACAGAGGAGACTTGACTTGCTCTGAGCCACTCACAAGAACAGGAACAGAGACTGGAATATTCTCCCTGCTTTCTGACCTCTTTCAGGGTACTCATGGCTGGGTCTACACAAATGTGGTGGTAACTGTGTCCACTTTATGATTTGTATATAGCCCTTGCTGTTCTGCTACTGTAACTTATTTTTTTAATGGGCATATTTCTTTCTCTTCTTCTCTCCCTGCTCCTCCCTAATCGATCCAGGTCCCTAATCCCAGGGGAAACAGGATTATCTTTCTTCCCATCGAGGGCAGAGTTATCTGTCCCTGAGTACAAACCCACCATAGGAACTAAGTCATCCAGACTTTGGAGATGGCACCAGAAGATCTCAGAAATGACTTTCTCCCAAATTAACAAGTGAATGTTGACTGCACTGGAGAACTCTTGGAATGTACCTTTAAATCACCTCCTTAAAACTCCCTGTTCCTGCTGATAGAAAGAATCACAGCCTTTGGGACAGAAGTCCCTTGTGTTTCTCCTCTGCTAGCAAAGCAATGAAACTTCTTTTTCCTTTTTCTCAAAACTATGTACTCATTATTGGATTGGCATTAGGGACAAGGACCAAGCTTTCAGCAACATGGTCAGAGTTCAAACATAATCCTTGGTCTCTAAGAAACTTTTCTTTGTTTTTGTTTTGGCTCAGAATCTCACCAGCAAAAAGAAGGGTGGAAAAAACCAGAAGGAAGGCCATCCCTCATGTCCCTAGTAGATAACAAACCACTTTTAATCTGCTCAATGGGGATTGGCTGGGGGACACCATCCAGAGCAGATTGTTCCTCTTGCTACATTCTGTGGCATAGTGGCAACTGGGTGGGTAGGACTAGGAGGTGAGACTCACAGGGCTGGACGGATCCGTCCAGGTGTTGTCAATCATAATTAACTTACCTTCCTAAGACAAGTCACACCTGCGATGAATTGCGTCCCCATTTGATTTGTATGAAAGTACAGAGGATGGAGTCCTGACCATGCTGGATTCTCCTTTGTGTGCCAATAAAATTTTGTTATCTCACTAGTTTTGAAGTTGGGTATTCTTTTACTTGCAATCCAAATCATCCAAAGAGGGGTGAAAGAGGTGAAAAATGACAATTTTGCATTCTAATACTAAAAGGCACAATGTCGATTTTATAGCAAAAGCGTGTGGCATTAAATTTTGGATAGAAATGGTGAAACCCTCACAGAAGGTCCTGCCTTCTAGGAGAAAGGGAACCCTCCCTTTCCTCAGGCCCCCCAACCCAGATAAAAGGGAAGAGGAAGAAAGCAAACATGGTCTCCAAGGGCAACCAAAGAAGAAAAGGAGAAGCACCTCAGGAGAGGCCCTTCCTGGAGTGCTGGCTCACGGGAGAAACGGAAGTGTAAGAGGGCCACAGAGATGTCAGACTCCCCCTCCTAGGACTGCCCCTTGGGCTCACCACGTCCTGAAGACTCCCTCTGGGACCTGCAGAAGTGAATGGAGTCATTGCTCCTCCTTGGCTTTCCCAGTTTTGGAGTTGGTGGGTGGTGGATATGGGTGGTATGGAGATGAGGGTAAAGAGAGACCAGCTGGAAGTCAGGACATGCCTTGTCAGAGTGAGAAGACTACATGAACCCACTGTTCATGGGGGCAGTGAGGAGCTCAACACCCCCCCACCCACCGTGGAGGGCCCTCAACCTCTCCCCAGAAGGGGAGAGAATCCTGGATGTTGTGCCCAGTTTCATGAGGGAGCAGAGACCAAGTGGTCAATGCAACTCCAGCTGAGCCCATCCCTCCTTCTCCTGCTCAAAGTCTGTAGAAAATGAGGTGTGAACCCTCTACGAGGTGTGAACCATCTACGAGGTGTGAACCCTCAATGGCAACACAGAAAAGGAGAAGGAAACAAGATCCAACAGAACAGAGCCAAACAGGACAGAGCCAAGGGGAGTCTAGATCTGCCAAGTGCAGAGGAGATACAACCCAGGGAGCGAGCCGTGTATGTGAACTTGACCCAAATGTGCAAGCAAAACACAAACACAGTGTGAAAGAAATTTTAAGTGTACATAATTAAAATGATTCAGTAAGAATATAAATTTGATTTTTAAAAGTCTCAAAGATCAACTGAATAAACCAAAGAAAATAATAACTAGTGAATGAGATGGAGAGAAGTCAGATGTAAGTAAATAACTTGAGGATCAATAAGCCCATCTCCAGGTAAGATAGAAAGGGCAAGCCATGAAGCAGACCCTGCTGAACAGCTAACTACTGATTAAAAAGGGAAAGAAAGTCACTATAAACACAGAAGTAAAAAGAGATGATAGCAATCCAACAGAAAATAATAGATATGGATGACAAAAGGTTAATCCACATTCTTGAAGATGAGGACCCAGCAAATGGAAAGGTATTCAAAATAACACACAACGAATGTCCTGAGCCAATAAAGAGCACATTGTGTTAAAAAAAAACAGAAGATACAGATTGATCCATGGCCATACATGTCCTTGTTAAGTCTCTTAATTGCAGAATAATAAGAAGTATCCTCTAGGAATCCAGGAGGACGAGGAAGAGCTGTAGTTTGGATTGGTTTGTCCTCCACAGTTTCATTCCTGGCAGCTTGGTCCCCAGGGTGGTGGCACTGAGGAGGGAAGACCTTGAGGAGTTTGATGGGGCCTAGTGCAAGGTGGCTACGTCATGGGGGGCTCAGCCTTAGGAATGGATTAACGTAGTTCCTTTGGAACCCAGTTCGTTTCTGTGATAGCAGGATGTTATAAGAAGAGCAAGCCTGGTCCAAATCTCTCTGTGGCCTCCTGCCTCACCATATGACTCCTTATGTACATGTTCCCACCATTGTGATGTTGTTCAGCATGAACCAAAGCAATGGGGCCACCCAATCTTGAACTTCCTGTCTACAAAACTGTGAGCTAAATAAATTTTCTTTCTTTATAGAGTTCCTAACCTTGGGCACTTTGTTATAGCAACAGAAAACAGACTAAGACAGCAAGTCATCCAAAATTAGAGCAGGGGACTGGCTACTCTGATTTTTCCCCAAGCAACTTTTCCTGCCAAACGATAAGGGAGTTAAATCTACCTAATCTTAGTTGAGAGGATAGAGGACCAAGGAGCAATGTGGCCACACTTGATATTATTCCCATGTAGTAATAATGGTAATAGACTTGTACCCTCAGTTTTGGGAGAACTGATAGATTCAATATGTGCTATCACTTGTTGAAACCAATAGAGAAGTTAGGAATGGCAGAGAGCTGGTTAAGAAGGCCTGGGTGTGATGTGGAATCCTTTCAAATGCAGAAGTAAGGATAAACAACCAAGGGGTGATGGCTACAACAAAATGAAGTAAAATTTAAAACACTCGACAACTTCAAACTTCTATGAGTAACTCAACTTGGAGGATGAGGGAAACACAGTATGAAGGAATTAGCTCATGACAGCAGGGTTAACCAACACTGTCCAAAATTAAACCTTACTGTTTAAAAAATGACTAAAACTGCTTATTTTCACTTGTCTCTGGCCTTATTCAGTGACATCATTCCAGAAATGACACACATTTTTGGTCAAGTCATTTCCACAGAGTCAGTAACTCTTCATTTCTCACACTAGGATTTTTGTTCTATTAAATCTAAGTAGAATCGTATTTTATATGGACATAAATGTATGATGGAGGCATCATCTTTGAGAGGAAGCCATGTTCATCCCCTCCACGGTCTTGTGTGAATATGGAAAGAGAGAATTCTGTCATGGTCACCTGAGGTTCCTGATGGAATTTTCTATTTTCTTTGTATTGTTCTTCATGTCAAGAATATCCTATTATTATTTGCCACTGTGATGAAAATAAAGTTAATTTTTTAAAAATTAAAGACTTTATTTATTTCATTTCTTTTTTTTTAGGTAAGCTTTAGCTTCACAGCAAAACTGAGGTCCTGGTAACATTTGTGTGCAGGCTTATCCTTTAGTTGGCTTGTTACTTGCAGTTTTGGGGGTCAAACCCAGGGCCTTGATAATGCTGGGAAAGCACTCTACCACTGAGCTACACCCTGTGCCCAAGTGGAGATAGAAGTTTTCAGGTCCTTTAGGTAGATACCAAGTAGCATAGTTGGTGGAGCATCGTATCCTAGGAGGGGTTGGGATCCTAGGTGACCACTGCAACTTGCACTCCCCCCAGCAGGGTAAGAGAAGCTTGAATCCTCGAAGCATGTGGTATTGTCAGTGTTCTGGATTTTGGCCAATCTAATAGGGGTGTAGTGGGATCTCGCTGTCATTTTAATTTGCATTTCCCAGTGAAAAATGAGGTGGAATATTATCTCATGAGCTGCTTTGCCATCTGTACGTCTCTCTCTGGCAAGGTGTCGGGTAAGATCTCGGGCCCATTTTTAATTGGATGATTTGTTATGGTTGAGTTTTAAAAGTTCTTTTGTAGATTCTGAATGATAATCTACCAGATGTGTCTTCTACAAATAATGTCTCCCAGTTTGTGGCCTGGCTTCTCATTCTCTTGATGATTTTTAAAAACGATGGGTTTTGATTCAAAGACAGGCAAACTGGTCAATGGAACAAGATTAGAGTCCAGAAAGAGGAACAACGTTTGATGACTGCTATGATCATTCAGTGAGAAAGTTGACATTTCATTTCAGTGGAAAAAGAATTGCTTATCAAAACTGGTATCATTGTTCATTTGGGAAAAACCAGGTGAATTTCACATAACACGGTATATACAAGGTTATACAGATCTCAGAGGGAAGCAAGAATATTAAAAGTTAAAAATTAGAAATATTAGAAGAAAGTGTAGGAAATTGGTAAGGTTTGGTGCCATATTTTATTTTTAAAAAATTTCCAGATTTATTAAAGTATAATTGACATATAAAAATTGCATTTACTGTGTACAATGAGATGTTTGATATATGTATACATTATGAAATGATTATCACAATGAAGCTAATTGGTATCTGTCAGTTCAAAGGATCCTAGTGTGTGTGTGTGTGTGTGTGTGCATTTTTGTGCATATGTGTGTGCCGTGAGGACACTAAAGATCTTAGCGATTTTTAAGTGGGCATTATTAAAAAGGAGTTTAGAAAATAGATGGATTTTTGCTGGGCGCAGTGGTGCAGCCTGTAATGCCAGTGGCTTGGGAGGCTGAGATAGGAGGATCGGGAGTTCAAAGCCAGCCTGAGCAATTTATGGAGGCTGTAAGCAACCTAGCAAGAATCTGTCTCTAAATAAAATATAAAAAGAGGTGGAGATGTGGCTCAGTGGATGAATGCTCCTGGGTTCAATCCCCAGTACCAAAAAAATAAATAAAATAAAATAAAAATAGATGGATTTTAAAATCAAATGCATTTAATTTCAGAAAATCACAAAGATTAGGTAAGTCATAAAAGTAAAAGAGAAAAGTAAAAATGAGGACCATATATACAAGTATGATAAAAAGATTGTTAATATTTTTTACATTTAAAAAATTTCCTTAAAAAAAGAGAAAAATAATTTTCTATAAACCAGGCATGTGGTGTATGCTTGTAATCCCAGCAGCTCAGAAGATGGAGGCAGGAGGATTGCAAGTTCTAAGCCAGCCTTAGCAATTTAGTGAGGCCCTGTCTTAAAAAAAATTAAAAGGGCTGGGCATGTGGCTTCATGGTTAAGTGCCTTGGGTCCAATCCGGGGTGGGGGTGGGGCGGCAGGAGAGGGGCAGTTCTTATAAATGAGTCAGAAATCAATTAACCACTCAGTAGAAAAATGGACGCAGGATATTAAGCAAGCACATTATAAGAATAGTGCAAATGTCAAAAAACTCAGTCTTCCTAGAGAATAGGAAAATGCAAATAGATGCCAGAGATATCATCAGGCATCCTTGATACCACAAAAATGGAAAGCATGAAGAAATGAGATTCTCCACAAGGGAAAGAGAAAATTGTTTAAATATGTTGAAAATTAATTTTTTAAATGTACATAATATTTGGCCCAGACATCCCAATTTTAAGATGCTATACTACAAAAATAACAGTATAAGCACATAAGAATGTATCACAAAGAATCCAGCATGCAAATATAACACTTCCAAAAAGAAAAAAAAAGAAAAAAAATGAGGGTAAAAGATCATTGACAAAATAATTGAATAAATTTTTCCATAAATAAAATTTTTTCTAGATCTATAATAAAACTGAAATGTATTTAAAAGTATGTTTGCACTGTATTTGTGATGAAGAATAAATTGATCCTAGGAAAATCCACATTTTCATCATACATTATCAAACACTGGGGACATATAGCAAATGCTACAATCTTCAAAGGGATGATCAGAAGTTATAATTAAAGATACAGAATAAGAATGGTTTGGATCTATCAATAACACTTGAAGCAAGAAGGTAATAAAATTGTGAAGAAAAAATAATTGAAAGACTAGAAAACTATACAACCCAAAGCATCTATCAAACATGAGGGCAGAAACATTTTGGATATGTATGGTCTTAAAAAGATCTAGTTCCATTTTTAAAAAAAAAAAAAACCTACTGTGTGTGAGAGGAATATGAGACACACAGATTCCAATGCAAAAGAAAGGTAAGAGGAAGCAGGAAACAGAAAAAAAAATTCTTAAGAAACTGTAACCATGAATTGATAAAAATCGTACTCCAACTTATAGCTCAAAGTCATATTACTTGTGTGGTCCAAAACACTTAAACTGAGTATTTACCTTAAAATGTCCAAAGACTAGTTGTGTCCTGTGTTTCTAACAGAAGCAAAGGCAAATTCTCTTTCAAAGAAAACACTTTCTTCTTAGATATCAACGAATCCCCACAAATACTTTTTCAAGACAACAAATGGCTCCCAGTCAGCTATCACCAAGTATCCAAGGAAAATACTGGGTACCCAGAAGCAGTAGAAGCAGTGAGTCAATATAGACAGATGAGGAGAGACCTCATGTGTTGGGATTAAGCCAGCAGAAACAGAAAACAAATATATCATATATACTATTTTTAAAGAAATGTAAAACATAATAATCTGCAAGAAAAGGGACAGGAGATTTTAAAAAGTGGTTGTGTTGGAGACCTGAGTCTGGAAATAACTTAGATATATTACAGTGAGAGATTGGAAAACAAAATCTACAAAGGGGAGAAGAAAGGGCGGAAGAAATGGACTGATGTGTAGGAAGATTGTTTTCTAGCTATTTGGGAGATGACTTTAATTTTTTTTTCTAAAGCCACTGCAAGCATAGTAATCAACACGGAAGATGTCTCGACGTGGGGAAAGACTACAGCAGTGCTGAAGGGGCGCTGGCAGATGAGTCTAGAACTTCACCTCACCTCCACCAGGTGAAGCCCTAAAGAAGCCCTTGATCTAAAGCAAAATCTCGGTTAGCTCTTTACAGGCTGATCCAAGGCAGGACTCCTAGAGCTGGTGTCCAGCAACACTACCAGCTCTGAAAACCTCCTGTGGACAACCGAGATTTTTGCTGACTTGTCAAAGCAACATTCAGTCTAATGAATTTACAGATAGAGACATAATAAAATCCTCCATACAGGTTTAGAAAAATGAATGGAAGAGCCATTCCAACAAGATTTGAAGTGGAAAAGACTAAGGGGCCCAACTGAAGGTCAACACTCCACATCCCTTTATTGCTCTCCACAGTGATTATAATCTGACATACTGTGTATTTTATTTGGATTATTGTGTTTGGGCTCAGGGTACAGATTTTTTAAAAACAGGAATTGGCAAATAAGTGTTATCAAGAAGACTTGGACACTGTTTCATGGGAACATTTAATGTCCTGTCAAAACCCACATAATATAGAGATTCTCCAAAAAGAGCACAGTTATTTGGGAGTAGCAGATTTTGCAATGGGAATACATGAGCCATAGGAAGCTATAAGCATATTCAAGGAGGTTTAGAAAAAAGGTGAAGATTCAAAGGCAAGATGAAGAGAACTGTTTTTATTAGTACATTTGGATTAAGCATGAGAGTGGGATTCATTGTGATGTTCATGCATGCACATAATAATTTGATCAATTTCACTTTCTAGTCCCAGCCCTCTCTGTCCCTCCCCACCCCCAGAGCCCCTTCCTCAATTCTATGGGTCTCCCATCTGTTTCCATGGGATCCCTTTTCAAAAATATTTTTCTCTCTAGCTTCCATATATGAGAGAGGACACTCATTCAACTCTTGACTTTCTGGGTCTGGCTTATTTCATTCAATGGTTCCATTCATTTTTCTGCAAATGACATAATTTCAGTCTTCTTTAAGACTGAATTAAACCCCATTGTGTATACCTATCACATTTTCCTTATCCATGAAATAGGATAATTTTATAAATTACTTTGATCCTGGCTGTAAGGATTGCTAACAAGAGTGGCATCTACCCAAGGTTGAACAGGCAGCTGCTGGACAGATACCCTCAAGCAGAGCCTTACAGTATGAGGTTGTGGTGGTCTTTGTGCAAGATGGTGGTTCTGAAAGGTTCTTGTGACAGTTCTTGTTGAGATCACAGGTGGGTGACATTCCCTCCTTCACCACCCTCTGGGCTTTATCATGCATTTAGGTTAAGGTTTGACAAAAGAGTCACAGTTTAACAATAAAAAGGATGGGTGGAAAGGGAAGACAGGTTTTAACATTTTAAGGACCTTAAAAAGAATTACCCTTAATATGATTACATATAGACCCCAAGACTAGTTGTGGATGGAAGGAAGTGGATTCAGTGGAAAGAACTTTGAGATCATTAAAGCCCTCAGAAAAACAGCCCTTTGGGCAGGCGGGACCCACCCACTATATGTTCCCATAAAGGGAGCTCTTTGGGCTCTGCGGGTCTCTGTGCCACAGCATGAGCAGGTAACTTGGTAACTGTTGGAACGTTCCTTTCTAAGACACTTTCTTGTTTTCATTGGGTATATCATAATGTTCTGCCCGCACTGAGTACTTCTCGGTGTGTATTTTCTAGCCAGTTATATCTTCCATTTTTTGTGACCATGATGACTTTGGTTTTCCTTGACAGCATTGGAAAGTACCTGTGTGCCCTACTCCAACCCCAAGACCCCAGGATTATTTGTCTGAGAGTCAGTAATTACGACCCTGCTCTATTTTCACATTATTTACTTTAGCTCAGGGGTCTGCAAACCTCTAGACCGAATCTGTTCCATGGCCTGTTTCTGTGCAGGCCCTGAAGACAGAATTTTTTAAAATGTTTTTAAAGGATTGTTTTAGAAATAAAGAACTTGGTGATACTGATGTTAAGGGGTCCCCCGAAGCCTGAAGTATCGCTATCTGGCCATTTACACAGAAGGTTTGAGGACATCCCTGGTTGGGTGCCCACCTCCCTAGACACCTGTAGAGATTTAAGTGTCTTCTGAGTTCTTTTAAGTCTGACATGGGGTCAGTGTTTCTCTGTCCCTATTTTCCCATTTCTTGCACTGGTATTTACCACACTTTCTCCCTTTGTTCTCTTTCAGCTGGTGGAACATTATTCTTACAAGCCAGATGGTTTGTTAAGAGTTCTTACAGTTCCATGTCAAAAAATTGGCACACAGATGGGTGAGTTCCCCGGAACCAGGGATATCTGACTTTCAGATATGGGTCATAATCAACCATGTTTCAGATTTGGTTTATTCCAGGCTCCTATTGGATGAGGCCTGGTTCTTACTGAGTGATTAGACGTGCCGTCAGAGTGCTCCCATTTTAGAAACCATGGATTTAAAAGACAGCCAGTCCCTTTAACTTAAAAAAAATTCATTCATTTTAATTGCATCAGTGTGAAAGCTAGTGAAAGAGGATAAAAAGAAATGGGTGCAGAGGTCTGTAGTCTTCTCAAGAATCAGTGTGGTGCAGACACATTGATGGTGTGGGGTGGAGGAGGGGACAATGGCAGTGGGTATGTGTACAGAGGAAGCCTTCCACACTCTTTCTAACCAGGAGATGTTACTTTTGTAGCTCATCAACAAGGACCGACTGCTCATCCTGTGGTAAGTGCCACTAGACATGCTTCTGGCAGCAAAGCAAATGTTTATTAGCACAAATGCAAAGCAGAGTTTAGCTAATAAGAGTAGTGTTCATTGTTTTGATTGTACTTCACAACATACCCCTTGATGAACTGGGATTTCTGTTGAGTGTTGGTACAACCAACCTATTATCAGTGCTAGGCTAGACAAGTTTTCCTAAGTTCTTGGTTGGGTTAAATTCTCTCTATTTATTATCTATTTATTTATTTATTTTTGGTACCAGAGATGGAACCAGGACATTTAACCATTGAACCAGAATCCTAACCCTTTTCAAAACTATTTTGTATTTTTTTAAAGAGAGAGAGAGAATTTTTTAATATTTATCTTTTAGTTTTCGGTGAACACAACATCTTTATTTTATTTTTATGTGGTGCTGAGGATCCAACCCAGTACCCTATGCATGCCAGGGGAGTGTGCTACCGCTTGAGCCACATCCCCAGCCCCACTATTTTGTATTTTGAAACAGGGTCTTGCTAAGTTGCTTAGGGCCTCACTGAATTCCTGAGGCTGGCTTTAAAATTGTGATTCTCCTGCCTCAGCCTCCCAAGCTGCTGGGATTGTAGGCATATAGCACATACCCAGCTAAATTCTCCCTATTTTCTAAAAGTATCTAAAATAAGGAAGAAACCCCCATGTTAAATCAGAAATAGGCCCTCTGTCAGATTTGAGAAATGGACACATTTCATTTAAGTTCAGCCTTGAACTCTGGATTAACACATATGCAGGGCCATATGTGTAATCCACAGGGCCACATGTATAGCAGGGTGACTTGGCAGGTAGATAAGATGTCTCCCAAGTGATAAATTGATATCAGGGAATTAGATCTTTCCGAGTAAACTGGTTAAACAAAAGCTTAGAGGAAGGAGAACTGGGAGGTGGATGATTGATGAGATTTCAAAAGAAGTTCCTGGAGAAAGAGGGAGACTGTGAGTGTGGCCCAGAGCTCTTGTCCTGGCTCATGTCCACAGGAGGTGAGAACAAGGCTTCTTTTCCTCTCCATCAGAGTTTTCTCAGTGTGTGCCTGAAGCCTCTGAAGAGAAACCCTGCCTTTCTTCTCCTTCTAGACTGCTAGGAGCTGACTTATATTCAAGGCAGGAATTGATTTTCTCATTCCTTTGGGGTACATCAGTGTGGACTTTCTGTGCCCTCTAATGCCACCAGGCAAGTGGGCCTTCTGTACCTCACTTTGTGCCTGATACCCCACCCCTCACCCCCAAAAGCCAGATCCAAAGAAAGCCACATCGAAATGTATGTTCTGCCAGGGGCGATTGCCACTTGGGATCTGAGACTTTGTTGCAACCAAGGAGGCTGCTCAGGGGTGGAAAAGATTTCCCTAATATTTTTCTAGTTCCTTCTGCCCAAGTAGTAACCTCTATAGGAAGCATTTCAAGTGGCCAAGAGTCAACCTCACCCGCAGGGTAGGGAGGGACTCAGCCGAGCTCTTCAGGCATTAGTCTCCTTTTCAAAGTCATGATGTTGTATCCAGTTGAAGTCAGTGACCGCCGTCCTGTGGCAGCCACACTCACAAAGTGCAGTCGTTGTCAGTGGGACATCACGTGTCCAGGGCTTCATAGAGTCCAGGGCAGGCCCTGCCCGGGACAGGCTGCCTTCCCCCAGCTCCAGGCCCAGGTCCCCTCACGTCCTTGGCCACCTCCCCGACACAAGATTTGCCAGATGGCCAAGGGAAGGGGCATGGTCCACGTCTCCAAGCCCCACCCCTTTTCATTCATCATTCCACTTATCCTGGCCTAAGGCCTACGTGCTACCTCACAGTCCCCAGCTGATGCCTCATCCCAGAAAGGAACACTTTCACCATGTACCTTGACCAGAGCATCCTGTGTTTACCTTAATTCTATGGCTTACAGGCAGATGGCTCAGGGTTCGACCAGGGAAGCATGACCAATAGGAGATATATGTACACACACAGAGAGCACACTTGTGACATACATGTACACATATATTCACACATGCATACATGTGCACACATATACCTATCTGTATGCATATGTGGTATGTACACACACTAACTACATAGATTTATACCTGTATACACATATATATGTGTTATATATAACATGGGCTCCACATGTATAGTGATGTATAGTAATGTGCATATCCATACACACTCATAATTTATCACTGTACACACAGATGTATCACATGAACTTACCTTACAAAATCATGGGGGCAGGCTTAGCAAGTCCAATATCCATGGGGCAGGTTATTAGGAAAGGAAGGTCTGAAGCAGGTTGGAACCTCGGAGGCATGTCCAAAGCTGTTTTCCCCTAGCAAAATCAGTCAGTGTCTCTAGGCTACCCTTTCTCTTTCTTGGGAAACCTATATTCTCTTCCTAGGGACCCTCAACTGATTATGTCAGGCTCACCCAGGATAATCTTCTTAACATAAATTAACTGTTTAGGTGTGGTGATTAAGTCTGCAGAACTCTTTCACTACAGTGCTGAGACTATTGTTTGATTCAATGACTATAGCTCAGGGTAACCAAGTTGTCATTTCAAAAACCCATCACCATGAAAAACCAATAAAACAGTCCTGTGAGATGACAAACCTCTGTCATTTTCTAATTAGGCTTAAGCCAGCTAAGGTCCCTCACAATAGCTAAGGAAATACCTAGAAAATAAGATTTAGTATACCTTTTTAGACTACAGAGAATGTCTAAAGAAAGTTTAAGAATCTGTAAATATGACTACATAAAAATAGAGCAATATACACATGATAAGAGCCATAATTTTGCCAAAAGAGAAATGTAAAAACTGGGAATAAGTATTATAAATAGTAACAATGACATGTATAGAATATTTATTTCCTTAATATATAAAAAGATTCTATAAATCAATAAGGGAAGTATTCAACTATCTAAGAGGATAATGGGCAGGGAATTTCAGTCAGTAATTGAGAGTAAAGTAAACATATATAGTTTTTAATATATTAACTGTTGCTCAAGTTTATAATAAGAGAAATGCAAGTTAAAACTATGGCATACATTTAAAACTATGGTTATACAGTTATGGGAGCAGGCTAAGCAAGTCCAATGTCCAGGAGGCAGGTTGTCAGTAAGGGAGGATCACGAGTAGGATGGAACCTCATGATCCTGTCCAAAACTGTTGCCTGTATGAAACTGAGACTGGTCCAAATCTAAAAGCTTAGTATGTTGTGTCTCAAGGGTGTAGTGAATTACACTACACTTTATAAGAGAAAAAATGAAAGGATACAATCTACAAGAAAGGCAATTTTGTGACATCTATGGAAATTAGAAGTACATAAAACAATCATATCACAGTTGTATATATATGAAAGTGCTCATTCTAATGCTGAAAATTGTCAAATTCCTGTAATAATTTAAATGTCTTTCAATGGGAAATAAATGTTATCAGTTAAGTAAAATTGCTACTGTGAGAGAAGCTGAAATGTAGAATTATTTCCAAAATACAATGTTAACTGTTAAAAAGCAAAGTCATAGATAAATAGATAGATAGACAGATAGATAGTATTGACATAGTGTGAAATATTCTAGAAGAATACAGAAAATGCTGGTAATGCTTCAAGTTTTCATAGATGCCAAAATTATCAGTAGATAATTGGTAAGGGAGCAGGATTATATTATTTAAAATAAGGATTAAATATTTTAATGATTCATCAGGAATAATCTAGAAGAATTTATACTTATGTTCTCAAAAATGGATGAGGAACTTTCCATTGTTTAACTGTTCATGATTAAAGAATGGTGACAATTATGTCAAGTAGCCCATCTGTTATACTCAGGAGTAAACAACTTTTAACTTGTTAATTTGCTTAACATTAACAATTGTTTTTAACAATTCAGATAAAAAATATGTGTTGAAACTTAAAGTAACTCTAGCATCCATACAGCTAATGAAAAGTATGCTTTGATTTTCAAATGATTAGAGAATTTGAAATGAAATCAAGAGTCAGATGCATTTTAAACTTGTCTTTAAAAATTAGTATCACGTTTGTATTTACTTATTTTTAATTTATTTTTTAGTTATAGGTGGACACAATGTCTTTATTTTACTTTATGTGGTGCTGAGGATCAAACCCAGTATCTCATGCATGCTAGGTGAGCGCTCTACCTCTGAACCACAACCCCAGCCCATATGTTTATATTTATATAACTGAATTTAACTAAAGAATATAAGTCCTGGGAGTCCTTACATAGAATCATATCCCTCTTGTCATTAGTCCTGGAATTATGTTTGTCTTTTTTAACATAAGCACAAAACTGTATCCATCCTCTAACCCCAATATTATCCATAATTATAATGCACTAATAAAAACATTGATAAAAATGTATCCTATTAAGAAAAATGAGCAGAATTTGACCATCAGCCTTAAAGACCCGAAGGTGGCTTTTCAGTTTTGCATTTCAAAGACACATTTCCTAAGATGATTAGACTGAGATGTGTCCCCAAATTTCTCATTAAAACCCACTTTTTTTCCTGTTTTACTCAACACATACATAGGTAATTGAGATATTTAAAAACATTTCTCTAAATACTCATTTCCTAGGGCCCCACAGAGAGAACAGGAAGACAGAAATTCTCCAGGCACATCTTTTGACTTGGCAGTGCCAAGCCAGCAGGCTACATCACCGAGAAAGGGTGTCCATGTGATTTTAAAGGGACAGATTTTACACCTTTACTGTCACATAAGATTCCTTGTGCAGATCACGTGTGCTTTTGTGCATCTGAAACAACCCTAATACTGACCCACAACCTGGAATGACTGTGGTCATTCCACTGGAGACTACTGGTAGCCACGCATGGTTTACTGCAGCCAGTAGCTCTGAAGTTGACTGGCTGCCATCACAATTATGTGCTCACCTATATGACCACAGCTGCCTCACTTGAAAACACCTTTCAGGAACCTGACAGTAAAAATCAGGATCGAGATAATAAACCGGAGGACACTTACGGTACTGGGAAACCAGGAAACTCGGAATTAGCTTATCTCTCTGTGCCATAAGAGCATTCTTTTTTTTCCCTACTCTTGTTCACTTCCAAATTCCAAGCACTTAAATAAAAAAAAATTGTCAAAAATATTTTCTATTTACAGTTAAACCTAAACTATATAATATCAGGGACCATAATTTATAATCAAACGTGACTTTTAAATTATTTCTATGGAATAGGCTATCATCACCTGAATTGATGAGATTTAAAAATTTCCAGTTTCTCTTTGGAAAGTCAGAAGCTCAGGTAGCTGGTGCCACCTAGTGGTGCCCAACAGCTGTGTTCTCTTTTTTGAGTGTTGGCAAAACTGGGTAAAAGGAACTGTCTGCATTTCCTTTAGGCCTTGTTGTTCTCTATGGAGAAAAGATGATAGTATTAATCAAGGCAGAGTAGATTCCCCAAACAAAAAGCAGAAAGAAGGTGGAGAGGAATAGTAATGCTTACCAGCCATATGTTTTTTCACTAAAATTAACATTTCATTAAATGTTACGCAATAATAGATACCTTCATAATTCATCATTATGACTTTGTGTTTACTACGTACAGAGGCCTCAGATTGTTCTCGTCAGCTGAGTTTTCACTTCCGAGGTTTAAGCTGTTGTTGTGTTTCTACCAGATGGCCTATTGACCCCTTAGGGAAAGGTGGAACTTGGATTTGTATCATCTTCATCATAAAATGGACATTGCTTTCTTGCCTGACTCAGTGGGAACCCCCCATTTCTGCCACAGAATGTTCTGTCAAGTGCAGTGCCATCTTTTGTTCAAAACGGATCAGGCTCCAGAAAGCAGGGGTGCTGAGGATGAAGGCATCCAGATAGGAGAAAGCAGACATAGTTAATGGAGGGACTCGGGGCTCTCTGTGACTGAACTCTGAGACCTCCTTGTCACAGGGTGGTCTGTGTGGGGCAGCATAGAATCAAGCCCTGAGCCACCTTTGCTGAAAATATGGAGGCCAAATTTCCAGAGGAGAGCCCCAGTCTATTTCCTTGTCCATAATAAGCCTTGAAAGACAAGGAGTATGTAACACATGGCCTATCTGAGTCTGAGGTACTCACGTGCAGGACTTTAGATTCCCTGGGTCAATCAGTACTAATTCCTACTTAGTCCTTATACACTGTATTCTTTCCAGTATTTTTTTAAACAACTTCACCTCTGTTTTAAGACTATTTCCGCAGGATTTCTATGTTAGGTATTTGCACTGTGATTTAGTTGTAACAAGTCTTTTTGAGGTCCCCTTGCTCTGGAGAACATTCTACCAGGGGGAGGCTGAAGCCTCAGGATAGTGTCCTGAGTGAGCAGAAGACAGTAGTTCTTAAGGCAAGGATTCATGGTCCCTTACTCCCTGGTGGCCTATCCTGGGGCATCTTTTAACTCTGTGTCTGTTCGAGTTTTGCCTTGGGATCTAGAATTTTCATATAGGGAAAATCAAAGTATTCGAAATTATAGTAAATGTTAACCTGAAAAACAACTTTTAAAAAAGTATTCCAGCTTAGAGTTTGTTTAAGGGAGGGAACTCAGCAGGAAGGATGGAGAACAGGGTAATTGTATTATAAATTGGAAGTGAAATCATATACAATGTTTAAAAGAGGCAGATTGTCATTTGGAATAATCTGTACCTACTCCCCTCTATTAAAGTCTGGAGAGAAAACTCGTTTTAGCATCAATATTAGGTTACACTTGGCACCTCCCATTTATAAGGAGTAATTTTCTTTCATCCACCTGCCCACCCATCCATCCATTCACGTGCTTGTTTAACACATTTTTATTGAGCACCTATCATGCATATGGCAGACACTCATGCAGGCAATGAATAGTATACCTTGGGGAACTTTTGTCATTTTTGATATGTCATAGTTCTTTTAAACATTTAAATAAGAATGCTGAAATGATGCATGAGAACATAGATCTAATGATATCCCTCTGACAGATAAGACCTCATGTCCTTTAGCCTCACCACTGCGGGAGGCCATGCCCTCAGCAGGAGAGGAGGACATCAGGATGCACCGAGATGCACAGCCAGGTGGCCCTGTGGTACATTATGACCGCACTGTTACACGTTGGTTTCTGAGCCTATAACTAATAAGGCAGATGAGGATTTAGTATGTCCTGTAAGATAAGTGACGGTGGAATGTTAAGCTTAAGTGTCTCTCTTTTTCTTTAAATTTCTCCCAAATCTGGTGTTATCTCATTTCTTCCTGGCCAGTGTTTGGGATAAATAAAGTTGCTACTCAGTTCATACCAATGGGGAGTAGGGAGGGATTTGGATTGTGGATTTTCTGTGAACTAAATTTAGTAGCAATCACCTTGATTTTTTTTTAAAGAGAGAGAGAGAATTTTTAATATTAATTTTTTAGTTTCCGGTGGACACAACATCTTTTTTATTTGTATGTGGTGCTGAGGATCGAACCCAGCGCCCCATGCATGCCAGGCAAGCGTGCTACCACTTGAGCCACATCCCCAGCCCAATCACCTTGATTTATCTTAAAGGTGAATATGGGTCAGGAAATTCAGGATAAATGTGTTCAAGAAGGAGAGTCCTTAGGAATATAAGGAGTAGATTTTTCCCCCATTTATTTCATGATGCAAATTGGTGTTAATCAAATGCATATTATTCAAGTTTGTAATGACCCGCAAAGCTTTGCTTCAGATGGGCTTCTGTTACCTTCCTTCAGGTAATCAAAAAACATTCCTCATCTCACAGGATCCATAGCTTTGCGATGGCCCAGGTTGGTGGCAGCCAGACTTTGGGACCTGTAGCTCCTGGCTAGGGCTATCTGCCAGCATCGACTCAGATGGTGCTAGATGTCCCTTGCGGCCACAGAAGCAGGTGGCAATAAAATGTACCTGCACGCTTTGGACTTAGGAAGTAGATGGTAGCAGCTGGTGGGTATTGACTTTTCCTTTTAAAATAACTTCCATGTAAAATAAGATCAGAGAGACAGAGTTAGAGCAGGAAAATGAATCCAAGGGGAACATGAAAATCCTCAGCATCTTTTGGTAGGTGGGAAACTGATGTGAAAAGCCACAGAAGTGGAGAGGGAATTCTAGCTGAACGGAGGGGATAGTCTCCCCACATCCTCTGAGACCCCAGCCGGACCTGAGCTGCATGTACTCCTTCCACGATCCAAACAGTCACTGGAAGAATGAGATAACCCTTTTTATTTTCCTTTTCGTTCTTCTGAATTCTTTCCTTTGTCTTCCCTGCATAAGTTCAACTGTGATTATTGGAAAATAAAAAATACTCAGACCTATCTGAGTGTGTGTCAGTGAAAAAAGTGACATGGGGTCATCTGTGTGCTTCAGGCCTCCCCATCCCCCAGGACTCGGCCAGAGAGCGCTGCGTCCTTCAACCCTAATGAGCCAGAACGAGGACACTGGGCTGTGGAGAGAGGTGAGAAACACATTTTTATTCTCTGGACATTCACAGAGCAAAGTGTATGGGCACTTGTAAGTGGGTAGAGTTGGCTCCAAAGTTCAGTGCATGGTCTGTAGTTGTGAGACGATTGTCTCGTGGTAGCAGCGATGTCATGTGTCCGTGAGCAGGACCGGCCTGTTGAATGAGATAGTGTGCTACCATCAAGACCCTCTCCATAAACTGGCTGTGTGGACAACATCCATGAGTCTTCTTCCGAATGTCTCCCCTTGGAATTTGGCATCTACTCTATTTGCAGTTCTGAGAGGGTCATGTTCTTGGAAAGCCCTGTGTGTCCACTGTTAGTTTTGAAGAAGGTCTAGTCAGAGGTATGGGCATGGAAGAGATGTGTGGGTCACTCGTATTCCAGGTGTGTGGAGGGAAACTAACTCTATGAGGCCGTGAGGAGACACAGTTCCTGGAGATACCCCCATCATGGCATGGCCTCAGAAGTGGGGCCTTTGGAGGGTTTCCTTGGGTCCTCTAGGTATCTATCTCCAAGTTTCTCTTTTTGTTAATGAACTTGGAGTCTGTTTAATGCTATAAAAACACCTTAAGGCAGTGCTTTAGAATAATGAGAACCAGTTATATCTCATTTAATTAACTTTTGTAGGTCGGGATTTGGACCTGCCCCATGGGGTAGACTCAGGCTGGACCCTGCAGGTGGTCCAGGAAAAGGCCAGGGCAGCCCGTCTCTGTCTCCCCCATGTACTAACTAGAGGTCCTCTTGGTTTGGTCCCTGTGAGTGGGCTACTCTGGACTGTCTCACAACACAGTGGGCTCAGAACACCTCGCATGTCACCTCAAGACTTCAGGAATGAGGTTTCCCACAGACGAGGCAGAAGTCGTACGTCCTTGAAAGTCACACACATCACTTCTCCTGCGCTCTATTGGTTGACACAGCTGTAAAGGCCACCAAGGAGCGGTGACCTAGGCTGCACCTCTCAGCAGGAAAAATGTCCCATCACTATCAGACCTAATTTAAAGCCACCACAGCCCACTGTTCCATCTGGGGTTGAGGACCCTTTCCTGATGCCTCCCGGCCCTGCCTTCAGTTCTCTGTCACACCCTACGTTCCCACAGCGACCAAAGGGGTGACCCTCACAGGGAATCCCACCTCAGGGTTGTGTTTCCGGACTGTGTTGCAGGTCCCCAGATAGAAGCCATGACCATGGACACAGAGGTGTACGAGAGCCCCTATGCGGACTCCGAGGAGATCAGGCCCAAGGAGGTCTACCTGGACCGAAACCTGCTCACTCTAGAGGACAAGGAACTGGGCTCTGGTAACTTCGGGATGGTGAAAAAGGGCTACTACCAAATGAAAAAGTAAGTAGCGGTGCTCCATTATACTATCATCCTCCCCCCATGAGCAAACGTTCTAGAAACTTCTAAGAATACATCTATGATATTCGTTTAGTCCTGAACTTAAGATCCAGCCTGACATGGCTGAGTTCTTTATACATCATAAAGTTTGTTTATTTCCGGTATTCTTATAATGAGAGCATCCATTATGTGTACTAACTATGGGTGTAGGAACTATTTCAGTTTTAGTACATACGCCTTATAGAAAAATCGGGGAATGGAAATAAGCAAATGTGCGAGAACAGCATATTCATACCCAAACACGACCACTCTTAAAGTACACTTAGTTGTGTGTATTTTTTTGAAGTTTAATATGCACCTGTATACACACATGAATTATCTTATTTAAATAAAACAACAGTAAGGCATTCTCGCTTATTTGGGGGGATTTTATAATGTGTCTCAATTTTCTTACCTAGAAAATTCTTAATTCCAAATACCATTAGGACAATTTGTATTTTTTTTCTTTCTGGTATAATTGAAAATCACAATGTACCATAAATCAGTTAAAATTCCTACATTACTAAAATGACTTTGCATCTTACTTGATCTTTAGAAGGAATCCCACATAGAATGTCCTGTAAAAATACTGATTTCTAAAGTCCTTTGAGACAAACCCTCTCTTCAGATAGGTAAAAACACTAATACAGGTTTGATAGGGTTCATTGTTTCATTCTATTTGCAATGGAAGAAATTTTGGTAAAAATGATGTTTTCTTGAGTAGGTAATTTGTATGATTCAAAGATCAGAAATATAGATGAGGACTAGGGCTGAAGCTTGGTTAGCATATGAGAGGCCCTGGGTTTATCCCCAGCAATGTAAATGAAAAAAGAAAAACATATAGGCAAAAGCACACACAGAAACCCTTGCTTCTGAGGCTGCCCCTCCATATGTGTATGTATATTCATGTGAATTTACCATATGTGTGTACATATGCATAGCATATGTGTATGCGGTATATATATATACACACACACATTGTCCACGATGCTTATTTTTATATATGTATATATTCATGATCTTTTTTTAAACTGAATATTAATTCTCATGTATTTAGGCACACATTTTTTCAACTTGTTATAGTTGGCCATATTTAAATTCCTTGCTTAATTAAGTATTAACATAGACATAGGTACATAATTTCCACTAGAGAGTGTGGGGAGGGAAGAGGCTCTCTAGGTTAATTTGGGGCAAATAACATCTTCACCATACTGAGTCTTCTAGTCAGTAAGCACAGCCACCCTTCCATGAATAATGAATAATCACAGTTTTGTTTCCTCCTGTCCAATCCTTGTGTTTGTGTGTGTCTTATGTATTAATCAGGAACCGTAAAGCAATGCTTGATAAAAGGGGCCTGGCCACTGATCCAACAGAGAAAACTTCCTATATTTTACCATTAGGAATGATGTTAGCTATAGGTTTTAGCTGCTCTCTATCAGAATAAAGAAGTGTTCTCTTATTCCTGCACTTCTCAGAGTTTTCTCTAAGAATGAATGTATGCCGAATTATACTGAACACTGTCCCTCCACTGAGATCACCATATGGCCTGTCTCCTTTATTGTGTTTATATGGTGGATGACACTGATTGGCTTTCAAAAGTTAAAAGCACCTTGAATTCCTGGAATAAACTCTCCTTGTTCGTTATTTGTTCATTATATATTTTCATAAGTTACTGAACTTAGTGTATTAATATTTCTCTTAGAATTTTTACATCTGTGTTCATGAAGGATCTCAGTCAATTTGTTTTCTTTTCTCATAATTATCTGATTTTTGGCCTCAGAGTAATGCTGGCCTCAAAATGAGTTGGGGAGTTTTTTTCATCTAATATTTTTCTGGAAGAGTTTGTTGTTTCTTTCTTATACATTTGCAAGAGTTGAAAGATTTTCACTTCTTAATTTCGACCCCTGCCTCACACCATACACAAAACCAGTTCCCAATGGGTGGTAGACCCAAATGTGAAAAGCAAAATAATCAGCTGTGTAGAGAAGGCATAAAGGGGTAACTCCATGTCCTCAGGAGGGTCCAGGGAGTTTTCTGGGGTGCTGTAATGTTCTGAACCCGTCTGTGTGAAAGCAACCACCATGGTCAACTACTGACATTCACCAAAGTCACAAGTGCTTTTCTCTCTAGTGTGTCAGAATGAGTCTCCTGTTCTTTTTTTGATCTATTTTATTGGATAGTTCTCTTTTTATTCTTCAGTTTGGGGGCTCAACAAGATACTTCCCATACTCCTGGGAATTGTATCACAGAGAGGTGCAGTTTTTCAAATCACGTACAATTAAGTTCTATTATTTTATTGAGGCCTCACTATATTAGAATATTTTCAAGAGTTCAACATGATCTAGGTGGTGCTTTTTGTTAGAATATTTTAAAAAATCTTAATTTTTGCAAAATAAGTTGAAGCTTGCTTAAAATTAACAAATTTCAGATGGAAAAAGAAATATTTTTTTCCACCTATGAGCTTTAACAATGTATGTTTCATAATTCTGCACTGAGAAATTCATTTTCCATTGCTATTAAAGGAATCTTATGATCACATAATCTTGATTGGTAAATCACAAGATGTTACAGAAATCCATGTATGTCATGGTTGGTTTTATGTAGATGCTCTTTAAATATTTTACCATTTAGGGGTTTTGCTTTGTTTAGGGCATTCTTTAGCATGGTCCCCTACCATTATTTGTAAGTAATGTGGTGTTACTCTCTTCATCTATAAAATAAAAGAGCATGGTTAGAAGACTAGGCATTCATCACATGGCATTATAAGATGCACTCTGTTACAGATTTTTTTTTTTTCTACCAGAGTTTGAACTCAGCGGCTCTCAACCACTGGGCTACATCCCCAGACCTTTTTTAACATTTTCTTCTGAGACAGGGTCTTGCTAAGTTGCTTAGTGTCTCACTAAGTTGCTGAGGCTGGCTTTGAACTCGCAGTCTTCCTGCCTCAACCTCCCAAGCCACTGGGATGACAGGCATGAGCCACCATGCCTGGCTGTTGTAGGTATTTGCATAACATCACTTCTGCATAGGAATCATGCTTCATGGAAGGTAGTTTTGTAGACAGGAGTCATTCTGGAAAATTTCCAACAGGTTAAGCCCTGTTTTTCAGAGTGGTGAAAACAGTGGCTGTGAAAATCCTGAAAAATGAGGCAAATGACCCCGCCCTGAAGAAGGAACTGTTAGCAGAAGCAAATGTCATGCAGCAGCTCGACAACCCCTACATCGTGCGCATGATCAGCATCTGTGAAGCCTAGTCCTGGATGCTGGTCATGGAGATGGCAGAGCTTGGTTCGATCAACAAGTATCTGCAGCAGAACAGGTATGGCAATGGGCCCAGAGGCCAAGATGCTGTACCTGGAGGGACAGGGCCCCTGCTGACCCCAGAGCAGCCTGAGTTCTATGGGGAAACCTCGCCCTTTGCACCTTCCCATGGTAGTCGATGCTCAGAAACCTAGAGAGAGGAGGCACAGTCTCTGGGTCCAGTTACTTAGAGATAATCTGTAATCCACCCATTTTTGTTCTCCTTTAATTATTCTCTACCCACACTTCCAGTTCAGCAATAGAATCAGCCCCTCAGATGATTTGGAAAAGAAGTCTGCCCTCACTGGGCAGAACATGACCACACCTTTAAGCTACCTTCCTTGCAATTCAAAGCATGCTGTGAAAATCAAACCTATTGAATATCAGGAAAATGGAGTTCCATCTGGAAGTGTTGTTATGTTAACAAGGTTGCCTCTGCTGCCTCTGTGTAAGATTAGGGAATGAAGAGTCTCATCTTCGGTGTGCAGGAGGACTGAGGGTAACTATCCATGGTTCCTAATAGCAGCCTTGTGGTTTTCAGGCACGTCAAGGATAAGAACATCATAGAGCTGGTTCATCAGGTTTCCATGGGAATGAAATATTTGGAGGAGTGCAATTTTGTGCACAGAGATCTGGCTGCAAGAAACGTATTGCTGGTCACTCAACATTATGCCAAGATCTTGGCCAACTGGAAAGTGTAACAGGATTTGTCGCCAAGTTATTGGGACAAGTGTCACAGAAGGATTGACTCTTTAAGTTCCTAGAAATGTCCAGGGTTCTCATAAATAGAGAAGGTGCCCTGAACGGTTAATGAGTGAGTGGCAGAACACAGGGGACAGGGTGGCTCCAGACACAGGTTAGGGGGGTGCTGTGGAATCTTCCCTGAGCTGCACCACCTACAGTAATCAGAAAAGTCCCTCTAGAGGACAATGCCCACACATTCACCCTTTTTCTGAGAGGCAGTACGTGACTCCAGGAGGTGGCAAGGGGATGGCGGATGTCAGTTATCTTGGGAATAGAAGCAGGCACTGGTTGAACTTGCCTGCCCTAGGGAGAGTATTTGTGACTAGCACCTGCTCCCACACAGCCCCCTCCTTGTGCCATTGCTCATAAAGCAGCTGCCCACTGGGGTGCAGGTAGGACCTGAGCAACCTGAGACAGGTGTCAGCAGGAGCCCATCTGAAGGCCCAGGGGAAACAGCAAAGTAAAGTGCAGTCTGGAAGGAAGGGCACCAGGACACATGGCAGAAGGAAGAGCCTTGTAAAGCAGGCATCAAGTTGGAATGCCATGGCTAATAGAAGAGAGGACAGCCAGTTGGGAACAAGTACTAAAGGAAGACATGGAGAAATACACATCAGAATATGAATGCCGTCCTCAGTATCTACTGCTGCTGCATGAAAGACCACTACAAACTCAGTGCAGGGAAAGACCAACCAGCACCCATTTACTGATACTAAACTGGTTGGGTTCAGTGGGGACAGGGTGTTTCTGCCCCGCCCAGTGACTCAGTTTACTAAAGGAGCTGGGGATCCAACTCCATTGTGCTCATTCGTACAGCTAGAGACTGACTGACCACAGCCTGTGGCCTGGGACCTCCACTGGGCTGTGGGCCAGCAAACTTCTGTGTAGTGCCTCCTTGTGGCCCTTGGGCTTCCTTGCAGCATAGTGCCTACAGGAAGCAGGGTCACTTTTCCCTGCTTCTGTTGGTCACTGCAGCCATAGCTCACCCAGATTCAAGGGACAGGATGGACAGATTCCCATGATTGGGAATGTTGACAGGTTTTCTATTTTGTTTTCCCTGCAGAGTCTGTTTCTTGTAAGTTACTTTTCTTTTCTGTTTTGATTCGTTCTCTTTTAATCTTTGAAGCATTCTGCAAAGACCTAGTAACCTGCTTGTGCTTGGATGGGTCCCTTGAGAGGAAGAGCAACATACAACTGGTGGTCGATTTTAAAACTGCCACAGATATTAGATATTAATGTACAGTTGAGGAGCAAACCAGCAGATCTCTGAGAATCAGAGAAGGAGAAAAAGGAGGACACTCAGAAGTAAGGACCCTGTTAGAAACAGTGAGAAAGGACCCAACACCACTGAAAAGATAGAGATAGGGAGGCTTTTTAAGAAAATTTATATTTATTCTAATAATCGAGTTCAGGAGGCCATAAAGTTGGCAAAATAAAACATAAAAGAATCAAGAGTTAAGTCAGATCACAGAGAAATTATAGGAATGGAAGCACATGAGCTCCCCAGTGCCTGGGGAGCCACACATGGCAGCCTGCTCCGGGTGGTGTCACAGCTGTATTCACAGTTCCCTAGATCCACAGCTCCCCACAAGGGCAAACATAAGCACTCAGTGTTGTGCACTCTAGCAGGATCGGATCTGTAACAGCAAATCCCTGGAAACCATCTTGTGTCCTCTTAGTAGGAATCTGGCTCCGTGAGTCCTGACAGCTTCTTAGGAAGCACACACTGCAACTTTCAGAAGTAACATTATTTTGCACGTGTCAATCTAGAGCTGTGTCCAAGATGCATGGTTAAGTAGGGAAATTAAAAGTAAGGTACAGAATACACATGCCCTAGTTTTATTACCAAAAAATACATATTACCCGCTTATGCTTGTATCTAGCTTGTTCTTGAAAGATACATCAGATCCTATCAAAGTTGCTTGTATCTGTAGAGAAGCTGGAGCTAGTAATGGAGAGAGACTGACTTTTCAGCATGTTTAGGATGTGTTAAAGGTTTACCTGGTTATTGGTTCAAAATTCAAAATGAACTTGAATTAGCACACCTGACTACATGGTTCACAACATTGAAAATCAGAAAATGTAAAAATAATGCATCACACGATTAAGACAGCAGTATAGTTGGTTGTGTAATTTTGAGAAGTCTAAGGGTATCCTACCATCTCCATAGTGACATCCCCAGATTGCTACTGCTGACCTACATCAGTGAAATGAAATCAGTTTTCACTGAGATCATGTCCCTCTCACCACCCCAGGGAGATTTTGTTCATATGAAAGGGAACATCAGGGAGTGATAACAAGACTCAAAAGTGTGCCATACTAATCCCAAACCCTCCAGGGCTTCCCTATGCACAGTTTTGATCTTCTTAATACTACTGGATTTTTTTTTTTAATTAGGAAGTTTAAAGCATTTAATTTCCATTTTTTAAATGGCACTGCAAATATCCTATGCTAAAATAATTAGCATTGGCTTAAAACTACATACCAACACGTAGTTGTAGTTGAATATGCTTGTGAGCAGCCCGGTGTTGGCATGCAACCTTGACCTGACCCTCAGGCTTAGCTGGTCCATTGCCAACTTCATGTTCTGTGAAGCCGTGTGCAGCCAAGAGGTGAAAGAAAAAGACAAGAAAAGAGAAAAAGGAGTGAGCAGTTTGACAGTTTGACCCAACCAATTCTTAAAAATATATATTTAAATCTAAAATTAGTACTTAAAGTTTTAAGATTTCATAGGATTTTAAAAATTCATTTCAGAGCTAAGGACATGGTAGAGTGCTTACCTGGCATTCATGAAGGCCTACCATCAATCCCCAATATCACCCCAAAAAAATTGTCTTTTCATTCCAAATATATACACACATACACACACATGCACAGAGCATTGTGTGAGTCATACTCTTCTCCATTTTAAAAATTGTGTTAAAATGCATGTAACATAAAATTTACCACTTAACCATTTTTAAGTGCATTGTTTGCTCATGTGCTCATGTTGTACAACTTACCTTCAGAACTCTCTACATCTTAAAACTGAAACTGTATCCATTAAACTACTTCCCACTCTCCCCTGTACATCTACTGAATATGACTTCTCTAGGTCCTTCTGAGTAAGCAGGATCATACCATATTTCCTATGTGGCAACTGTCCTATTTTGTTTAATGTGAAGCTCGTGGGTTTCTCCCGTGCTGTAGCAGGCATCAGAATCTCCTTCCTTTTAATAGATGAATATCTGTGCAGATGACATTTGGTTCATCCACCTGTCTGCTGATGGTCACTTGGCTTGTGTCCAGGTTTCCGATAATAGGGATAAAACCCTGGTTCACATGGCTTTTCTCTCCATCTGCTTTGTGTTCAGGCCCAGACCCACGGGAAGTGGCCCGTGAAGTGGTATGCCCCCGAATGCATCAAGTACTACAAGTTCTCCAGCAAAAGTGACGTGTGGAGTTTCGGCGTGCTGATGTGGGAAGCCTTCTCTTATGGGCAGAAGCCCTATTGAGTGAGTCATCCATGTCTACACACTTCCTTCATAAACTATGTGGCTTATAGAAAGGATAAGCACCAGATTATCTGCCCAAGAACCTGACAATCATGAACTCTGGGCACCCTGAGTCTCTTCTTACCTTTTGACAGTGGTTATTAACATGACCTCAGTTTACACGGACCTGAAATGAATGGTGTATTTTCTTCATGGTGTGTCACACATATAGATATGCATAAAATATCCAGACCATGTTTTACTAGAGCTAAAATATAAACAATGACTATTGACAGTAACAAATTTACAGTTCGTTTACACTTCTCAGATTTTTTTAATCAAAGTGTAATATCAAAAAGTACACAGATCCTAAAATTCAGCTCAATGAGTTTTCACAAATGAAGCACACATGAAATCAGCCCCCAGATGAGGAAATAGAGCAGAAATCCAGAATATTCTCATGTTCTAATCAGCTTTTTGTGGTTATTGTTTTGTTTTTGTCGCTGTGATTAAAATACCTGACAAGAACAACATAGAGGAGGGAAATTTTATTTGGGGATCACCATTTCTGAGGTTTCAGTCCATAGATAGCTGACTCCATAGCTCTGAGCCCAAGGTGATACAGAACATCATGGCAGAAGAGCATGATGAAAGAAAGCAGCTCAGAACATGGGAATCAGGGAGCAAAGAGAAAGAGAGAGAGTTCTGCTACCAGGGACAAAATATAAACCTCAAAGGCACACCCCCAGTGACCTATCTCCTAAGTACACCCTTCCTGCCTACAGTTATACCTAAGCAATCCCTATTGGTGAATTAATTAGGACTCTCATAACCTAATCATTGCACCTCTGACAGTTCTTGCATTGTCTCACACATGAGCTTTTGGGGGATACATTGTATCTAATCCATAACACCCCATTCCCTGTTCCCCACATATAGCTGTTCCCCCAATCTGTGTACCGGATCTAACTTCTAACCTCATAAATGATATGCCCCTGGCTTGTGACTTATATAACTGACACCACACAGCCCATAATCTTTGGTGTCTTGGGCAGTGAGGTGGTTATTTGGGTTTGTTGGTTAACCGTGTTTCAAAAGCTCCTATGTATTTTGCATGTCTTAGGGGATGAAAGGAAGTGAAGTTACTGCCATGCTGGAGAAAGGAGAGTGGATGGGGTGCCCTCAAGGGTGTCCCAGAGAGATGTACGACCTGATGAACCTGTGCTGTACCTACGAGTGAGTACCCAATACTGCTAGCACCTTACCCAAGAGCTATGGAGGATGATGGCATCACTTGGCATGAACAGGAAGCACAAAATCTTCCTTGTCATGCATCAAGATATGCCCTTTTCTAAACAACAATAGGGGAGGGCCAGGAACTGTCCTCTTTAAGATACAGTCAGATGTCCCTTAGCGAAATGAACATGTTCTAGGAATGCATTGCTGGGTGACTTTTGTCTTTGTGCTAATAACATAGAATGTGTTTACACATACAGATGTCTACAGTGTCACTAGGAGGTATGATCTTGTGGACCACTAGGTGGCGTAAGGGATCCTCGCTTCTGCAATGTTGGCTGCCCCATCTGAGAGCACCCCTGGTTCTACAATGTATTAGGAGATTCTCCTGATCACAAATGGGTTCAGTGTCAGGGGTCCAGCAGAACATGGCTCAGGGTCAGCACATAACATTCGCAGGCTACCTAGCACAGGCAGAGTCAAAAGTCAATCCCTAATTCTGGGTGCAATGCATTTTCCTTCCCTGATTACCTCCCACACAGCCCCTGAGCAGAATTCAGGTGCATTCAAAAAGCTTTAATGGCACCCGGGAGCCACAGGGCATGTTCTCTAAGAGCAATCTGTGGGCCTAGAGGCCATGGTTTGAAGGGCTATTAGCTTCTCAGGAACTGCTGTTGAAATGTTTGCTATTCCAAAGATATTGGAAGTACCATTTATTTTGATGCCATTTGACAAAACTACCCATCTTGGTTTTGCAGAAACCGCTCTTATAATAGAGACTCTTGGTTCTTCGGCATGTTCTGTGGTTGTTCCCGTGTGTCTAGACTGAACGAGGTGGAACTGCAGCTGTCTCGGGTCAAAATGGTTAAATGAGGACAGTTGTATACCACTTAACCTCAAGTTCTAGTTTACCTACTGGGCAACTTTAACCACTTGCATTATAGTGAAAAGTATTGCAGAATGAGAAAAATAACTTCTAAGCAAGGATAGTCTCAAGGTTGTAAGAAACACAGTAATCCCTCAATGTCAGGGGTTCCCCATTCACAGGTACAGCCAACTGCAGATCAGATTTCTATAGATGGAAAATATCACGTCTGCACTGAACATGTACAGACTTCTTTATCTTATTGTTATTCCTTAAACAATAAAGTCCGACTATTCCCATAGTAAATACAATTTACATCATATTAAATATTGTAAGTAATTTAGAGGCAATTTAAAACATACAGGAGGACATGCCTAGGTTATATGCAAATACTATACTATTTTGTAGAAGGGATTCAAGCATCCTTGGACTTTGGTGTTCTTGGGGGTCCTGGAACCAATTCCATGTGGTCGGACTGTACTCCTAAGGGTTCCATGACCTCTGCTCCTGTTACGGAAAGCAGAGATAGCTGTAAATGTTTTTTTTTTTAAACCAATTCTTATTAGTCTTTTTATTCTTTGCTAATAAAATTGAAACTTCCATTTGATCCAATAAAACTTTTAATAACCTTTCTTTAGAAATTTATTTTTATATGTTCTAAGTAAAATAATTACTGAATAGTGAAAAATATATTCTCAAATCCACTATTCTTTTTTTTATTTGTTGTTCAAAACATTACAAAGCTCATGACATATCATCTTCCATACATTTGATTCAAGTGGGTTATGAACTCCCATTTTTTACTCTGTGGTGGAACCAATTAGTGCGTTCCGCTGTTAACCGGAAAGCTGGTGGTTCGTGCCCACCCAGGGATGCCAGCGAGCTCCGTAAATGTCTTTGTAGAGATCAAGATTGCAAAAAACCTTAACCCGTAGTTTGCTTACTTCAGCACCTCACTGGCTCAAAGAAAGGCCTTGCCCTGTTAAGATTTGCAATAGAGAATGCTTGGGTCTTTGTCTCAGCCATGAAAAGAGGGAAATTTTGCTGGTCCTTGTGATGCTCTCCTGTTATCCCAGCAGCTAGGAGGCTGAGGCAGGAGAGAGCAAATTCAAAGCCAGCCCCAGCAACTTAACAAGGATCTAACTACACAAATTAGCGATATCTGCCTTTGAAAGGGTAGGAGGGAGGCTGGGGATGTGATTCAGTGGTTAAGCACCCCTGGGTTCAATCCTGGGCACCAAATAAATGGGGGAAGTTTCAGTAAGAACCCATATAACATCCCCTATCAGAAAACTGATACATGTTCAGCAGGAATGTGGGGAGGAGAGTTGCAGCTATGTCCATGGTTTTGGACTTAAGAAAATCAAGTCAGACACTACCTACCTGCACCACCTTCACCTGTGAGGTATCTTCAGACATGTTGCTGGCATCACCAGGAAATTCCAAGAACTTAGGGTATAAAAGATTCTGAGTTCTAGTAAAAATTTTTCTCTAACTTCAAAGTGGACATGAATCCCCCGGGGATCTTGTAAAAACGTAGATTTGAGTTCCGCAGGTTTGGAGTGGGATCAGATGGGATCTATTTCTCATGGGCTGGGGATCACCCAGTGATGGGCGCAAAGACCACAGGGGACCACCAGGGGGCGCAGCTGCTTGAATCTGGGCCTGCGAAGGCCCCAGATTGGAAAATGCTTTTCACAGGCACCTTGACCCCCACCTGGTCTCTTCCCCTTCCAGGGTGGACAAAAGGCCCGGGTTTGTAGCAGTGGAGCTGCGGCTGCGCAATTACCACTATGAGGTGGAAAGGCCATTTCCAGCCCTTCCATCTCCAGCTGCTGGGGGAGAGAGCCGCCCCCAGGGGGACATGCTGGTGACTTCCTAAGCAAAACCTGTCCTAGGACTCACCAACCGCCAAGCCAACGGGGTCTCACAAGAAGACAGAGGACATGTGGACTGGAGGGGCTTCCAGACTGGTTCGTGTCCTTTGTCTGGGTGGATTTTTGTGCCAACAGATTCTAGGATGTTTCTAAATTCCTTTTATGTCATTCCCGTTCTTGGGGTCTTTGGGGTTGCAGAAAGCCCTGGAGACCTGAGGGCAGGGCCCCATGGCTCCAACCCAGTTAGCACTGACTTTGCAAATGAAGGAAGGGGAGGGAAGGGCAGAGGAAGCCGACTTCCCCTAAAACAGGACACTGACAGCCCAAGACGGATCCTTGGCCAGAGAAAAGCTGTCCAGATGAGAAAGTGCTTGCTGTGAAGCCTAAAAAAAAAAAAAAAAAAAAAAAAAAAAAAAAAAAAAAAAAAAGTTCAGCCAGAACAATCTCTAAGCATGTAGCCAATTAATGAAATAATACACCAATCACTAACAATAATAAGCCTAGGTATGGCTTTTGCTCTCTGTTATGGGACAGAAGCATCATCTAGATGAGAAATGAGGACTGTGGGGGTACATCAGCTGAGGTTACATCTTCTGAAGTCCTCTCCCCTGCAGGTTGTCTTAAAAATTGTTATTCTGTGCTTTTATGGAGACTAGTGAATAAAGTTCCGCGTGGAAATTGCATAGTGGTGTCAGGCTGCCCTCATCCCGTGTCCCATCAGGGACAGCATAGTGATAAGGCTGCTATCTACTGAGAATGGGCCAAGCTTCAAGATGAAGTTTACCCTCTACAGAGGGGCTGCAGCCAGAATTCCATCTTTTATTTTTTTAAAAAATCCTGTTTTCTGTTGCTATAACTGAACAGCTGAGACTGAGAAATTTATAAAGAAAAATTTATCTCTCACACTTCTAGAAGCTGGGAAGCCCAATTGTTAAGGTGCTAGCACATGGCAGGAGGCTTCTTGCTGCATCATAACACAGCAAAGGCATCACGTGAAGAGAGAGCCATGCCAGTTGGAGTCACTCTTATGAAGCCACTAATCCCATATAATCCCCATCCTCTTGGCCCATTCTAATCCCAATCACCTCTCAAGGTCCCACCTCCAAATACCATTAACATGTGAATTTGGGGATTAAATTTCCAGTACATGAACTTCAGGGGACATAGTCACACCAGAGCAGACGACAACATGGTGGCCAAAGCCATCAAAAGAGGAGTTTCTAAAAGAGAGTATCAGTCATATAAAACCAAAGACTTTGATCCTCACCACAGATAGGGCTTATTTGTGACTAAGTGTGACCTTAGGTTAAAGATGTAAGACCTGAGAATTCTGTTAGTCTTTGAATCCTGGACATAATGTTTGATCTTATATAAATCATCACCCACTAATACCAGTCTTGTGGCCCTTTAAAGTTAAAAAGCTATTTATCCGGTATTTCAATGTCTGTAGATATGCATAATCTTGGACACATCTTCACATCTAAGGCATTTTAAAGCATACACATATCCATGGAGGGCAGAGGAAGCCCTTTTCCTAACTTGAGGTATGAAGGAAAGTAGCCATCAATACCTTTGCTTATCCCCCCCCCCAAAAAAAAAAGATATGAGCTGCTGTGTTAGGAAATTTTTAGGAACCAGCCACACTTTTTGGAATTGTGCTACCTGACCATTCATTTATTTCATTGAAGAGAGGATCCCCATGTGCTGAAATCACTGAGAAGATCCTCAGAGCACATTTACAGTCTCTGAAATTACAAAGATCAGTGAGGAAGGTCTCTGTTGGTCAAGCCATTGATAAATTTGGATCATGACAGGGAGGGTTGGATGTGCTGGATTTGGTAAAGTGATGAGTACTTCAGAGATGGACGCTCTGCCATTGAACTCTTGAGTCACTTCTCCCTAAGTGTGTCTTTAATAAAGGCCACCTGCTCCTAGGAACGTGGATGCCCATGTGTAGCAAACAGGTGCTGTACTTCTTGTCTTTTTTTCTAGTGTGAATTTCTGACATCTTTGGCTATACTCCTCCCAGGAGTATAGAATGTGCCTGGGGAACTGGGATATAGGAGACTTGCTCTCTGTAGAAGGTCATGTGTTCCTCTGTCCTGAGACTATCCAGTGCCTCTCCCCTGGGAGAACATGTTCCTGTGTGCACAAGGTCCACTGTGGCCAGCCAGTGAAGTTAAATCTGTGTCCAACCATCAGGAATAATTTTCCTTTCCCCTGGGGTCACAAATAGAGAAAGGCAACCTCATTGAAGAATTTAGACTGTGAAAAGGGTTAAATTCGGAAAGTGGGGGAAAGATCTCCAAGTCCTTCTAGAACTTCTATCCTGAGCTGTGTTTCCATTTACAGGCTACCCCTCTGAATGTTCTAACCCTCTATTTCCCAGGGAGCCGGGCTCACTCCATGTGCCGGACACCTTCTGGTCCTTCTTAGTAGGTACTGACTCCCCAGGCCACCCTGGCTGCATCCCATTGACTGTGGATGCCATGGATACCTCACCCCCCAGCACAACCGAATGTCTCTAATGCAGAAACAAACCTCCATCCAGTGCTTAGGTTATTGCCTGTGGTTTCACCTAAGCATGTTCTCTGCACACTCTCATCACCCAGTTGCTGGACGGTGACTTCACATGGTCATCAGCCCCAGTGACTGCAAATCCACTTGTATTTTCATTTGCAGAGGTGACTGCTGGATATTCAATTCCCCCAAACTCCCAAAGAGTTCACTCCACCAGCATTTTGCTTTCTTCTTTTTTTTTTCAGAAGAGCTACATTTTGTCACCAGATATTTGTAACCATGATTTTTTTTAAATAAAAATTTAGAATTTGCTTTGTGATGACTTTCATGGAAGTTATTGGGATGTGATTGGCTACGCTGCCAGAGAGCATCAATTAGCATTGTTAGATGTGCAGCATGTTTTGTAAAATGTTGGGTCCCCTGCCATGTAAGCCAGGGACGGGGGCCTCTGGGAACTCCTGCCACACAGGAGGAGGCCTGACAAGGAGGACCCTGTCCCACCAGAGTATGTCTGTCCTTTCTTCATGAACTGTGAATCTGCTCAGTGGGGACTTGACAGCCCACACCAAACCAAGGAGAACCAAAAATCACCAACAAGGCCAAAGCAGAAGTGTAGAGCATGAGCTTCATCTTTCTCTATGAAGACAGCCTCAGAGTATTGGGTAGAAGAGTCCTGATCTCCTATTATAAAGGACATCTCTTTCTCTCTCTCTCACACACACACACATACACACACACACACACACACACATGCAAAATACATACATGCATACATATACAAATAGACTGCTTTTACATACATGCATTCACTTACATTTACAAAGCCTGAATACACATGCACATGTATATGTGTGTGCCCATGTATGTGCACACATGTACACAGTATGCACATGTACTGCATGAACACATATGAATGTATGCAGCATGCACAAGCAAATGTGTGAACATACATTCACATGCACATACTCAGACTCTCACATATATGCACATGTGGAGGCAGATGCATGGCACATATGGCACAAGTATCATATAAACATAGGCATCACACTCCAAATGCTTGATGCATCTGTGTGCACATATACACAGCGCAGCCATATGTGAGCCATGGAATCCAGGCATGTCACAGGAACATGCACACATCCTCATCACACACACTGAACCTTGCTTCAAATAACCACTTAAAAATCAGTGGGACACCCATCCTGCCCAGGGACACAGACCGGCATCTGTGTTGACACACTCCCCTGCTTTTCTTGGTCAAGTATTGGTGGGACCCCATGCCATAAGCTTCCTTCTATGGCCCACTGAGGTCCTCTGCTCCTGTCCAGTCCAGGGAGAGGTTAGGAGGGAATTATGGTGTTGGTGGCCCAGACCCTCTTGGAAACGGGAGAAGGGAATGACACAAAGAGGCAATGGCCCTGGGGCTGCTCTTGAATGCAGAATGTGTGGATAGAGCACCTCCATTGCTGGCCTGGGCAGGTCAGGTAAACTGAGCCTCTGAGCGCCACAGTTGAGGCAAGGTGTGCCTACTCTGGCACTCGCAGATGCCAGGCCCAGTGACCTCAGATGCCAGTGGCTGCCATGGTGTGTGCCCACACCATTGGCTACCTGCTGGCAGGAATTGTGTGGACACTGGCCTAGGGCTTTGAGCCTTCACCCCAGGGGAGCAGGGGGGCCCTTGTCACGAGGTGGTCATTTCTCCTGACAGCGAAGGATGGCTTCAGAGCTCACTTAAGCTCAAGCACAGAGGCTCTGGACTCATGCTCCCCTTCTGGAGATGGGGAGGGGGCTTCAGAACAGGTTGGTAAGTGTGTTCTCATTTGGGGAAGGAAGAAAGCGTTTTGAAAGCACCAAAACAAGTTTGGGGGTTTTGAATTCTCCTTTTTTCCTTCTGGGTGAACATAGCCTTGTTCTTCCTTTGCCTGGGCATTGGCTTTGGCCTCAGGCTGGAGATTCGTCCTTGCTCTAGGGAAAGCCCATCTTACTGAATCCTTGTTTGTGTGAGTCTGGGGTTCTGTCTCCAGGGCCTCCCTGCTCATTCCTTCTCTATGCCCTGACTCTGCAGCATATCACAAAGTGTCTGCCAGGGACTGTGGATCTGGGGGGCAGAGGTAGGCCATGCAAGTGTTTCCTTGATATAATGACTTTGAACATGCCATAGAGAATATTCCCAGTGAAGCACTGCAGCTCCCATGGGCCTACAGAAAGCTCTGAGGAGTGAGGACTGTGACCAAGGCCATTTCATGAACTGTTTTCTAGCTCACCATTTTCCAGCCTTTGTCCTCTGAGCCACTCGTGTGCTGCATGCCCATCAGCATGATGGACAGAGGGCTTCTGGTGCACTAGGAGGTAGAACCGTAAGGACACAGTGAGTGAAAATCCAGTCCTTTCCTGTCGGTTCTCAGGTGGTGGTGACACAAGGTGTCAGCTTTCTGTTGCTTGACTAAATACCTCAGAAAAACCACTTAGAAGGAGCAAAGGCTTATTTGGCTCACAGCTTCAGAAGTCTGAGTCCATGGTTGCTTGGTCTTGTGCCTTTGGGGCTGGGGTAAGGGAAGGCATCATGCTGGAAGCATGTGACAGAGGAAATTCCTCACCTCAAACACCTGGATGCAAAGACAGAGAGAGGCAGAGGCTGAGGTCCCAGTGTCCCCTCCAAGGACACGCCCCCAATTACCTAACTTCCTCCCACTAGGTCCCATCTCTTGAAGGTGCCACCACCTCCCAGGCCGGGGACCAAGCCTCCAACCCATGGTCCTTGGGGGACACTTCTGATCCCAATTATAGCACATCATCTATCCTCCCTCTCTCCCCTTCTCTCTCTCTCTCTCTCTCTCTCTCTCTCTCTCTCTTACTCAATCTCTCTCTCTCTCTTTCTATCTCTCTCCTCCCTCCCTACCCGTAGGACTCATAATCAATGATTCATTCAAGGATAAAGAAACAGTACCATTTGGACACAGAAAGGGGCCCCAGGGGACCTGATCTTTAAAGGCCACTTACTATTTTGTGATTTTGAAAAATTAAGCTATGGGAAGAGAGAACAGTTTTCCAAAGCTGCCACTACCAAATCCAAGAAGGATCTACCAGGATGCCCAGCACATCCCGAGCTAACCATCCAACCCTTCCTACACTGACCACAGGCCTGTCCCCACCGGTCACTGTCCTCTATGGGTCATTAGACAAGCAAGTGAAGAAGCCCACACAATATTTAACTGGGGACATTTCCAGCAGCTATTTTTTTTTTTAGCTAAGCATGATTGCACCGAACCCATGAGTCACAAGCCTTTGCAGCTTCTCCATCTTGGAGAACTTTCAATGACTCGGTTTTCCACACCTGTCATCAAGCTGGGGAACAAGGAGTGGAAAATGTAGGCTGTTCATCAACAACTCTTCCTCATTCAGAAAAAATAAATAAAGAGCCGATGTCTGGTGCTGTTTCTTCTGTCTAACTCGTATCAGGTGACATAAATTTCCATAAACCACAAGGTTGACGAAGCTGGTTGGAACACAACATGACAAAGACCTCACGGCCTTGAACAGCTGTTGAAATTCTTCTGCCCCTGACATAGGACAGAGGAAAATCCTCTGCCTCAGGAGGTGGGCAAAAGGTAAGGAAATGGCCAAACCGTCACTTATCAAATCACTTTGCTAAATCAGAGTTGGCTGTGCCAGAAAGAAAGTGAATTCCATGGGAGTTGGTGAGACAACAGCATAGGGAACTAATTTTTAATTTCATAACGAAGCCAGAGGTTCTAGAAGGACATCTAAGAAGCGGGGGGCTCCTCTGGCTTCACAACCTGCTTGGCATGCTCCTGGGGGTGCTAGGCAGCCCTCTGCACGGTGGCATGCAGGTGGCCAATTCAGAGCAGCTCAGCATTCCGTGATGTTTTTAAGAATGCCGTAATAGCATTCACATTTGCACAATACAGCTCATGAAGCCCATTTAGGTGTATCTTATATTTTAAATCTAGAAACAACCATCTTTCTGGGATAACTGTTGTTATTAACTCCTTGTTTTGCAAAAGAAAAGTCACAGATTAAAAAATAATAGCAAGTAGGGGGGAAAAGAGGCCAACCCAGATTTCTGGTCCTCAGGCCTGGTGAGCCATTAGAATAAGTCAGAGCCTTGAATGTTGGTGCTCAGGCCTTGTCCCTGAGAAGCCAGCATAATTTTTTTTTAGTTCAGGGTCCAGTAGCCCAGGCATTGACAGGCTCACATGGCCATCATTTGTCAGGTCCCGAACTTCGAGGACCTGGAGGGAGCCACATGGGACCCTGGTTCATGGAGTTGAGGGTCAGAGGCAGATCTGAGTTCTGATATGGGGGTTTCTGCCTTAGACTGAGGCCAAGTGCTATTAACCTGGTGAATCAAGTGCTAGGTCATTGAATGCTCACCAGAGTTGCCCTTGAAGGTGCCCCAGAATTCCAAACTGGCTAAGTGATGAGTAACCTAGACTTGTCTCCACTGATAGAAAAGCCCAACACTGTTGATTCTACCGTTAAATCTGATCACCTTTCTGTAGTTCCAACATTCCACGTGAGAACAGGCAATCGATAGTAGGGAAAGGTCAGGCCCATTACCCGCTATATTGGCTCAGCACATTGGGGAACAGAGCTGGGACCTTGGCCTTATTCATCACTCCTCTGTTGGCAGAGTTGAGCACACAGGGGTCTGGGGTGTCAGGTTGGACCTGAGCAGGGCATCAGGAGGCCATGGTCAGCCTGCGATGATGTTCCAGAAGAATCTCAGGTGGACAGTAGTTCAGACCTTTCATGGGAAAGATTCTAGGAGATTCCAGTTCAAATGTCGTAACAGTGACAGAAGGGGGGAGCTGTGATTGGACGTAGGTGGTGGGGAGAAGAGACAGAAGTCCCCAAAATGGGCGGAATCTCCTGCTGGGGACATGCTCCATGGGCTGCAGCAGAGGCATCCTTGGGCAGCTTCCTGAATGTTCAACCAAAAGCAACACTCAGGTAGTTTTAGCCTGAAGCAACTCACTCAAAAAACATGCCCATTTGTTTCCAGGGCTAGGCCCAATATGGCATGTGCCCATCACATGTGACCTTCATGTCTCAAAGCCAGGCAGTAAATCAAGTGGGTGGTGGGCTTTGTTGCCCTGGATGGTTGGCAGGGACTTAGCTCCACATGGAAGCAACTGTTTCTACACACATATATGCCACAAGTCTGAATGTTCTCCAACTCACCTTTCATTTTCTCTTAAAAGTCCCCGTGGCTGAGCTGGGGATGTAGCTCAGTGGTAGAGAAGTGGCCTAGCATGCATGAGGACCTGAGTTCCAGCCCCAGCCAGTTAAAATTAAAAAGTTCCTGTGGCTAATTCCAATACTAGACATGGGGAAGTTGGAGAGAGAAAAGATGGCAGGTGGAATTTATTACTTTTGGAAACTTTATTCGAAAAATGTGACTGTCTGATGAGGTCCTCTTCATGCTAGGAGCCTATGGAAACACCAGACCCTGAGGATTATATGGTAGTAGCTCTCCATGGAATCCATTGTGCCAATGAGCAGTATGATGGAGAAAAACTGGGTGTCAGAGAGAGTGGGTTTTACATGGGAATGGTATAGAAGAAGAAGGAGAAGAAAAAGAGAAAGGGAGGAATGGAGAGAGGAAGAGGGGGAAGGAGTGATAGAGAAAAGGAAGAAGGGGAGGGAGCTGTAGTTCGACAAAGGTGGTGTCCAGAAGAGATAGAAGTGCCCAAAATGAGAGGAATCGCCTGCTGGGGACATGCTCCATGGGCTGCGGCAGAAGCACCATAGTCTCTGCAGTTTGTGGTTGAGCTGTGTGGTCATGTGACTATGTGGATATGTGATCCTGGAAGGGGAAGCTGAGAGCCTTCATCTGAACATCTGCAGCTGTACTGTGACCTACCTGCAGTTGTCAATCGGTCAGGGCACAACAGAGCTGCTGGGGATGAGCCCAAGCTGTCCCTGAGGTTCTCCCAGTCCTAAAGGGGCATTCGGGGTCCCAGAGTCCTCAGTTCAGCCAGCAAGAAGTTCACCCACTTTGCAGCATCACGTCATAGGTCAGGCTTCCTGGGGCAGGCTGGGAGTCCTGACGGAGTTGGGGTTGTCTAGATGTGTCCAAGTGGGTACATATCACTCACCCAGGACAGTCCTTCTGGACTGTGTTGATTCTAGAACCCTCATAGGGTTATCTGAGGCTGCCATTCAACTTTTTCCATCCAGTCCTGACAGAGTGGATGCAGGGGCCCTCCCTAATGAATCCCTGCCAGACACTCTTCCCAGAGTCTGCTGCTCAGAGGACCAGCCTACCACAAGGGTCTCTCCAGCCCTTTGGAGGTGAACCTAATGCAGCAGCACCTACTGTGTGCTGTACCCTGTGTGTTTTGGTGCATACCACGTGTGTGTCTCAGTAGGAATCGACTGCTCTGGGGTCGGGGGCATGAACCCTAATTGACACTGATAGCTACAGCCCAGTGTCCCTGGGATGCTAACATTAGTCTGTGAAGGCTCCTGGCCCCTCCCCTCCTACTCCTTAATTCAAAAACCCAAGTCTCGTCCCCACTGAGCCCAAGCCAGCAGCAGGCAGGGAGTGGGCAGGGTAGCAGGCAGCATATATCAATCAGGTTCTGCTCACAGTTGAGCCCCTATGCCCAGTGCAGCTCCTAGTTCAAAGTTCTGTGGTATATAAATGGAGGTGGGGGCATGGGTGGCAAGGGAAGGCTGTCCCCGCACCCTGGTCCTGGGAATGGCAGCTCTGTGAGGCCACTTAGGGATGAACAGTGTGGCTCCTGCCCTGCTGTTCCCACCTGCATGGCCCCCGCCTCCAGAGTGGCTGGCCCAGCACCACAGCTCCTGCTGTCCCCTCCCTCTGCTCTCAAGGCTCAGTGGAGTGAGGCTGGGAAACGCTGACCTGCAGAAGCGCCTGGCTGGGGTAATTTCTAGACTTCCCTCTCCCTCTCATTCCTTAGCTAGAATTTTAAAATTCAAAGCAAATTTTATTGAATTAAAAAAAAAAAAACAAATATTACACTTCTCATCATGTGTCCAGAGCCATGTGCACCTCCGGTGTAACCTCCAAGGTGACCGTGGGCAAAGTCCCCAGTGGTTCCATGTGGAAAATAAAAAGCCTCCATGACCCAAGTTGGGGGCGGGGGCAGCAGGAGACCCTTCTCAAGGCAGGAAGGAGATGGGCTTCGTCGGTGCTACTCTTCATGTGCCCACTAGGTGGCAGCCGACACTCGGGCGAGAGCAGGTCCCACTGCTCAGGAGCAGGAAATGAAGCTGAGATCTCTTTGGTAGCCTTTTTTTTTTTTTTTTTTTTTTTTTTTTTTTTTTTTTTTTTTACAAAACAGTAAAAGACAGCAACTGCATGCACTATTGAGAAATCACATTGCAATAAGTGGAGAAATGAAGTATTGAGTTATATGCAAAGTAAGAGGTTGGCACATGATTGCTGTATTCAGGGAAACAGTTTCTAATCTTTGATAAGAAAGTACTGGCCAGTGAAGGGATTTAAATGGGTGCCCTCACTCTTTTAAAGATGCACTTGGCACATTTGCATGTCTGCTAGTTTAACATTAAGATGTGGTCATTTGGAGGTCTGGTCACCAGAGATGGGAGGCAGGAGGAAGTTATCCAGGCTAATTGGCCTTCAGACCATGGGAATGCTCAGCTCTCTTAACAGGAGCATGAACACTCCAGGCTTTGATTAAGGGAAAGTGTGAAAACAAAATCATGACCTCATGCATTACTTAATGGAGATGAGTTGGAGGATTCAGCCACACAGAATGAGAGTCCAAGGAATCCCTAGACGAGTGTGGGTGGAGAGCATGGATCCTGTAACCACTTTCCCAGAGCTCCCCTTCAACTCCACCAGGAACTCCCAGAGCTACCCCAGGCCATGGCAGGTCAGCTCATGCCTCTCCTTGATTTCTAGATGTGAGTCAAAGCCAAAGAGGAGCCACATTCTGGACACATTCAAGAAAACCCTTGAGAAATGGCAAAAAGAGTGGCACTTCTAGGTGAAAGGCATCTATTTCCACACCCGTATTCCCTTGCCTCCTCCCAGGTAACTGACAGTCAGGCCTAAGCACAGTGCCAATCAGAGGACAGGGGTTTTCTCAGGCACAGCGGTGAGGCCCAGCGTGTCTTTCAACGTTTCAAGCAACCACCAGGGTTGTGCTGGGCCGTTTCCCACACTTGCCCTCAGAGACTCCAGTCTGACTCTACTGAATTTGGATAATGCTCCACATCAGTGACCATGCATGGGCTGTTTCTCTGACTGTCGGGTTTGGATCCAGGGGTGGGCACGGGAGCTGCTCCACACAGCTGCCCTAGTGATGCGCTCGCAGAATTCCTCCTGTCCTCGTGACCATGTGCTCTGCTGGTCTTGAAGGCTTAGCTCCACAGGGAGGGCGCTTCTACCAGGAGACACAACAATGACCCTGAAGACTAGAAGTTAGGATGATACCAGGCCATTTGGATCCCTCTTGCCTCTGAGTCTGCAGGCTAAGCAGGGAGTTACAGTGTTGTCTTGGGGGGTTGATCCAACTACCAATGAGAAATTAACCTACAACCCATGATAGAAGTCGGGAAGGGTAGGTCTGGAGATTCCCTAAGGCATCTCCCAGTAGCACCATGCTCTGGGATTAAGGTCCATGACAGTGAATGGCCGAGACTACCAGGAAGGAAAGTGTTGGTCATTCCCCAGGCATAGAGAATCACCATGGGCTGAGGTGCTTGCAGACAGCACAGGGAACATAGGTAGTGGAAGAAGGTGTTAGGAACATCAGCGATGACGAGAGACCATTCTCAGAACTGGGGACTGCAGGGGTCATGAGCATCTCCTGTTTTGTTTAGAGTACTACACTGATGTGCATATAACTTGTAGTAAGCAAACATTTTTGTTATTTTTCCTTTTTATTATTTTTTTCTATTATGTAACACACAATTCCTTGACTGTATACCAGCATTTAAGTCCTGATAACTTTCCAGCACACTATTTGAAATGATGGGACATCAGGGAGAAGAGTGGAAATCGCTCTAGGATTTCTCCATCTCTTGACAAAAGACGTCAATAAGTTTTGGATTGTGTGATGTTAGACTGAATGAGGACTTTGGTATTGTGGGCTTGGAGATTGATTATCATTTAAGGACAGGGATAGAGGTGTCAAATTGACAAAGGGTGGACTCGTGCTGGTTATTTGTATGTGTCAGCCCTACTGGACAAGGGAGGTATCTAGACAGGTAGGAGAACGTTATTTCCAGGTGTTTGTGAGGAGAATGTTCCTGGAGGTTGGCATTTTATTTGGTAGACTGAGATCTACTCTCACTGATGCCTCGAAGGTCCAGTCTGTTGACCCTTCAGTCTATTGGATCAGATTATCCAATCTGTTGAGCATCTGAATAGAACAGAGAGGGGGAGGACAGGTGAGGTGGCTCTCTCAGCTGAGCTGGGACATCTTCTCCCCCTTCCTTCAGACACTGAAGAGCTTCTGGTGCTGGGGTCTTTGATTCCAATGGCTCAGTGGCTCTCAGGTCTTTGGACTAGGACTGAATTATACCACTGGCCTCCCTGAGTCCCTGGCTTGCAGATGGCAACTCGAATGATTCCTGCAATGTCTCCTCTCCTACGGCTTTCTTTACACATCCCAGGAGTTGTGTTTCTCTGAAAACCCTGACTATTACTTTGTACATTTGCTGTAGATGAGATGACACACATCCTTCTAGAACAGTCACAAGTTTCCCAAGAACAACTGGATAATTGAACAAATTCAGTGAAACAAAAATGTATTCTTTTGAAGATAAAGCAGCATTGGGGAGTTAATGATTTCACCTTGAACTCTCTTTTTATCATGCTAGGTACATCATGGGAGACCCTGGAGCATGAGATGGGGACACATTTGGCAAAGGAGATTGGGGCAAAGGAAAATACCCAAATTTCATATCTCTCTCTCTCTCTCTCTCTCTCTCTCTCTCTCTCTTCTACTCACATATGCTAGGCAAGTGGTCTACCACCAAGCTACACCCCCAGCCCTGTTCTCTATTTTACACCAGGGGGCTCCTCACACCCAACAGGAAGGTAGGTAGACCATGATTTTGGGTTCCAGAATCCTCAACTCGTGGTTTTAAAAATGCTTTGTTTATTATTTTTGTGACCTTGAGCAAGTTGTTCCATCTCTCTACGCCTTGGTCTCCTTCTTTGCATAGAGGATGGTGAGACTGATAATAACAATACTGACTCTCTAAGCAGTTTTTATTGCACTTTGGCTCCGTGAATAACAAACAGCCTCACCAGCTGCTTCTTCCCCGTGGCCATCCTCCGTGCCTGGGGTCTGGGCTCTTGAGGGTTCTTCGGGAGAACGTCAGTTTCATGGGACCAAGATATGTGAGCTGGAGTCAGTGGACAGAGGGGCTGAGCCCTTCACCTGTGGGAAGACCCTGGCATGGCCACTCTGTGTCTTAGGTGGCTCACACGCCACGCTCACACACATATGTAGTTTGTCATTCAGGTAGGTACCCAGCTGTGGTGGGGCATCTTCCTCACTGGGTCCTGGCCTTCCGGAAGGCCTCAAAAGTTCCAGGCTGGAAGTGAGCACCTCAGACCCAGTTCTTTACTTCCTATTGGCTCACTTTGCAGCCCAGTGAGATGTGAGATAGAGAGTGCATCCACCCAGCCTCCCTTTGGAGTGAAAGACAAATTGCTTCAGGTATCAGGAAGTCTGGCCTTTCTAGCCCAGCAAAACTTTTGAAGGGTCAGTGTCCGTGTGAGAAGGGGGACATCATTCATGACTTTCTTTTTTTTTTTTTTTTTTTTTTTTTTGCAATGCTAGAGATCAACCCAGGACCTTGCACATGCGAAGCACACACTTTACCACTGAGTTACGCCCCAGTCCTGGGTGATGATCTCACTAAGTCGACTTGCTCTGGTCATATTTTGTGTTTGCCATGGAAAGGGACTTGTGTCAGGAGACCACAGCAGTAAAAGAATTATCAAGGGATGACAGTAAAAGGGCAGGAAGAGAAGGTGTATCAGTCAGCTTCTCATGACTGTAGCAGATACTGCAGATACTACAGTACAATAGACTTATGAAGACGAAAGTTTTATTGTGGCACCCTGTTTTGGGGGTGTTAGCTCTGTTGCTTTGGGACTGTGTTGGCATGACACATCGGGAGCAGGTGGTATCGCAAAGATTTTCACCTCTTGTCCAGGAAGCAAAAGAGAGGGAGGAAAGCTGGGTCCCCTATGACCTTTGAAGGCACGACCCCCAAGGACCTTTGCTAGGCCTCAACCATTTAAACTTCCACCACCTCCCTGTAGCACCACCCAAGGACCAAGCCCTTCACCTGTGGGCCTTTGGGGACATTCCAGATCCCAACGGCAACAGTGAGGAGATAGGGAATAAGTCCAGTAGTTCTTCATGTGGTTGGGAGAACTCACACAGTAAAATCTCCAAATTCATTTATACAGAGACACCAAGTATTTGCTGAGCACCCACTCAAGGCTTCTCCAGGCCTATAGCATCAGCAGGGCTTGTGTTCTGCAGCAGACACTGCGCTGGGCCTACAGCGTAGTCACCTGGCATCATCCATAGATGTCACCACTTGGCCTCGGCCTGGCCCTGGGATTTAGCAGTGCTCTGTGGTCACCTGGCCCAGCCCACGTGGCCTACCCTGCAGTGTCTCAGGATCCCATGTGAATGCAGAACCCTTCACCTCCATCCTGAGGAACCTGTGGTGAATTCATGTCCACACTGACAGGGACTCTAAGAGGTGGGTCCTTTAGGTCACGGGGAGTGTCCCCTCAGAGGGGATCATGGAATCCTGGTCTCTTCCTCTTTCTCTTGCTTCCTGGCCACATGGTGAGCAGTGTGGCTCCACTGTGCCCTCTCTGCAATTGCTATCTGGAAACTCCACCAGAGTTCTAAAGGCAATGGGTCCACCTAATCAGGGACTGGAATCTCTAGAACTGCTGGCCACAATTCTCTTTATAAGTTTATTATCTCAGGTATTTGTTAGAGTGGAGGAAAGCTGAATTAGTACTGAGTACCACTTGGACTGAGTACCACGTGGACTCCTGCAGCAGGGCAGAAGACCAGGGTGAGATGGTGGAGATGTTTGGAGGCTCGGGGCAGAAGGCTTGCTGGCCTCACCCTGGCTAGGCCTTGCTGAGGCTCCTGCACATGGCTGAGGACCTACGCCAACCACATGCTCACTACTAGAGAAGCTACATCAGGAGAAAGTTCCAACCTGAGTTTCATTCTTTGCAACCAATTTAGTGGCTTTCAGCTTCAACTCACCATTGATAAATTCCTCTGCAAGAATGAATCTGCCATATATTAGGCTCAAAATCCAGTGGTCTTGGCTCTCAGGCTGTGGCCGGCACCAGCCTATGGCCATCCCCGACTCTACCATTGTCACCAATCAGCAAGTGAAATAAAAATGGGCAAGTTAATTCCCTAAAGCATCTCCACTGCTCTTGTGAGGACAAAACACAGGTGTATATATGAGCTACAAAATCAAAATGTGACTTCCACGATTCCTCATGTGAGTTAAATGCTCTTGTGTAGTTGAAACCAGCACTGCACATACAGTATGATTTATGCTCATCATTTAAAAGTTCAATTTTACTTGGACTCACACTAAAGAACTGAAAAACAGCACAGTGAGTCAGTAAAGAGGTGTTAGATGAAAGGAAAACTCTATTTTTCATATAATTTCATATTATTTTACTTTTTTCCTGCCTTTGGAACCAGGGCCCTACATTTTAACTTTGCACTAAGTTTTGTGCATACAGAGAAGGGTTTTGTCTGAAAGGCCCATCAAACTCATAGCAGAATATGATTTTGAGGTACTTATTTGGGACTTCAAAGGTAAAGTGGAATTTATGAAGTTTCTAGAGAGAGAAAGAAGAGTTAATTTTCAGGAAATGAAGTGACCAGGACCAGAACTGGTGGAGTCAGGTGGGGAGCACTGTGCCCCTTTAGTTGCTGAGCACTGGTGGGGGACTTGTCCAGGTCCTCACTCGTGGTGGCAAGCCTGAGCTGTTGAAGCGGCCCAAGCTCATGTCACATCTCCCTGTGGTCTAGAAACCAAAGGAGAGGGAAGGGACAGTGGCTGGGACCTGGGCTGGGCTGGGCACACCGGGCTCCTTGGGGCCCTCCCAGAGTGTCTCTGCAGAGCTGGCCCTGGAGCCAAGCCAGCTTCCTGGAACCTTCTGAGACACAGCCTGGCTGGGCCTGCATGGCAGGTTGGTGGGCAGCAGTGTGCAAAGACATGCTGGAACACAGTGTCCCCATGACAGCACTGCCCCTGGGCCTGGGCTCTGCAGCCACGTAGGAAGTCCAGGAGGCCAAAGAAGCTGGGAGGCCAGGCTGGTAAGCCACATGCCAGACACATGTAGACACACAGACAGGTAGACACACAGATGCACGCCTACATAGAGACACAGACACACAAACAGGCTCGTGGACATAGACACAGACACACAGAGACACACAACAATTAAACTTTTCTTTGGCTTTGGACATCCATCCAAGGGACAATAGAGCTCAGGAGCTTACCTATGGGGACCTCCTGGTTCCTTACCCAGTGGACCAGGCTCTGAGGCTTGGATTGTGGGGAGCCTGGTCACCCAGTCTCACAACCGCAGGGGAGGCCCCACTGCACGGCAGGCAGAAGCTGCGAGGGTCCACATTGGCTAGAGTGGAAGGGTACCTTGACTCCCATTAGGAACAGCCCACTTTGATTTGCTCATATTGTGTTCCTACAAGTAAGATGTCAGTAGGATACATAGGAAAACATCTGGTTATACCTTTGACATGTTGCCTTTCTCTCTTACTGATTTCTTCATTCTTAGGAATAAAATTCTACCTTCTACAAAAACCTCTTATTTTTTCAGTTCACTGATTCTTTCTTCAATCTTATCTGTTTTCCTAGAGAGCTCATTGATGGAGCTTTTATTAACAATCATCTTCTAAATTTCAGAGTTGTAGAGATATTTTTTGAAACAGTCTCTTTTTATTTCATAGTTTGTCATCGTTAGTTTCTTAATCATGTTTCTCACAATCACCTCTGAAGCTGTAATCTGCATGTTAGCTGTTCCCTTGATCAAGAAGCATTAGGCTTGCTGAATTTGAATGTCGTGTTCCACAGCATTCATTTTGCTCAAACATTGGCGGCTTTTGCCTATCTGCTGTTATCTTTCTGTTTGGAAATCCCTGATCAGCCCTGTTTCGCTCTGTCTTAGTTTTCTCATTTGTAAAATAAGGGATCCAAATAGATGAGTGGTTTTCAATTCTTTTGAGTTTGGGTGAATATTGTCAAATGAAAATTCATACTGTGAGATTTCTCCTCCTAAATATTTATTTTGGCATGGTTCTAGAAACGGAGGACTCTTCATGGCCAATAGACTCATGGTGACTCACTTGCCATCCCGCTCATCAAGAGGAACAGAACTCTCATTAACAGTTTCCAGATAGAATCTTAAAAAAGAAAACTTATACAGACAAAAATCATGTTGCAAGTCACGAGGGAGTGCAGGACTACATTTATTTCATTTAAGTGGACCTACTGATTTCACAGGAGCCATTTCCAGAAAAGACTGGGCTGAGATCCATTGTTGGCCTCTGTGTATAATATAAAAGTAGATGCTATAAATTCATGGCATTCTGCCCATCATAAAAAGAGGAAAAATGAATTTTCTGTTAGACCTCAAGACTGCTCTTTTCTAACCATTGGCAGAGCAAACATCAGGTGGGCAGATGGCTTTGTGACAGGGAGGACAGTTTCTGATCCAGAAATAGGTGAACGCACCAGTGGGAAAATACCTGTTGTTTTAAAAATAGGTGTGTGTGTGTGTGTGTGTGTGTGTGTGTGTTTCCTTGAGTGTGCTTGAGATTTGGCAAAGAAAGGAGGAAGTAGGAGTTTTGAATTGGTTTGTCCTCTTTTATCTGGGGAGAAGAGTATTTGCTTAAGTGGTTTTGCCAGGCTAATTGAATTCTTTCTTTGGAGGAAGACAGTTTTTGACTGAATCAAACGAATAAAAATGATTTTAAGATGCTGCACTCACAACGTTTAGCAAGAGGGTAACCTGGTGCTGCCTGGCTCTGGGAGGCTCCACCCTCCTCATCCTGCCTGTGTCCACTGCCACACTCTGGCCCCTACATCCTTTTGAGTGCACTCTGGAAGAATGCCCGGGTCCCTGGTTTCAAGTGCGAACATGCCTCACTGTCTGGGATAGTCTGGACACTTTGTCTTGACAGACACCACCACCAAGTGGTTCCTGTTTTCCCTCCTGCTGCATCCCAACGACCAGGGCCCGTGGTGCAACTGCTTGGTGGTCCCTTCTAGTGCAGTGCTGGTGGCCTCCATCCCAGGCTCCTGCCTCCAATTACTGCACAGTCCTTACAGGCCCAGGGAAGGCAGCATGGACCAGAGCAGAGAGCAGAGACAGGAAGGCCAAGGAATGTGTTTGATCTTAGGTACAATTAAAGAAAGAAAGATCAAATTGTGAATATGTTTTTTTTTTCCTTTATTAAAATGACCAAAAAATGGTGCAACCTGGCATATGCCAGTGAAGGCTTTCTGATGAACTGATGGTACCCCTGAAATCCAAGGGGTATCTGTAAGGACGTCTTAAGGAGTTACTTGGCAGAGGGTGAGAGCATCCCAGAGAGAACTGTTTGCCCCAATTCCTGGACTAAGGGTGGTGAGGGGCTTCCCTGTTTGAGAAACTGAAGGGCTTTGTGTCTATATTTGATCACATAAGTTAGATGCAAGGCAGGTCCTGGGCACAGAGGTAGGAATTTTGCCTTTGTCTCCAAAACCTTGCAGAGTACGTAAAAGGGGCCAGCAACATGACCAGAAGTGTCCTTGAACCAGTCTGCCTGACTGCTAGGAGGAAAGCCAGTGAGGGACTGGGTGGGTGAAGGGAAGTGTAACACACGCTCATGTGATGTCCCATCTCCAGATTCTAAGAGCACCTACATCCTGTGCCATTGTGAAGATTAAATATATTGATCTACTTGAAAGATGTATCTCAATACACAACCCACAAGAAATGCTCAATACCTGCTCGCTATTGTCAGGTCTTTTTCATGTATGTCCTAGGCAGAGCTGTCCAAACACATAAAATGCAAAGGGTAAGCTGCAGAGTAGTATGCTGTCTAAAACCTCATTTGTGCAAAAATAAATTAAAACAAAAGTACCTTTGTAACTGTATATGCAAAAATATTTCTTGAGCAGTATGTCAAGGAGATGCCTGAGTGTTTGTGTTGATTGCAGCACTATTGGAAAAAACAAGATATGAAATCAGCCTATATGTCCATCAACAGTTGGTTGGATAAGTAGAATGTGGAATGCATACACTATGGGATATTATTTATCCATGAAAAAGAGTGAAATCCTGTTATTTGCAGAACTGTGGATGAACCCAGGAAACTGTGTTAGGTGAAATAAGCTAGCTCAGAAATACAAATACCACATGTTCTCATTCATATGTGGAAGTTAAAAATTATCTGACCCCATAGAAGTAGAGTGTAGAATAGTAGATAGGAGGCTTAGGGAGAGTAGGCAGAAGGGGGTTTAAACAGAAGCAAAATTCAGTTGGATAAAATGAATACATTATAGTGGTCTATGGTACAATAGAGTAACTACAGTTAATATAATTGTATTAGATATTTCGAAATGGCTTGAAGAGGGGATTTTTGCATGTTCCTAGAACAAAGAAATAAATGTTTGGGATGACAAAAATCCTAATTACCTTGATTAATGATTGCACATTGAACACATGTATAGAAATAATCACAATGTTTTCCACAAATGTATATAATTATTATGTTTCAATTAAACACAACTTTTAAATGTAAAAACATGTATCCTGTATGGATACCCCTTGGTCAATAGGGGAAGTGGTCTGGGGCAAAGGGAGTTTATGTTATCTTTTCACATTTTAAAACATAAAAATAACAGCATTTATTGCAATAAGTTTGGGGAACATAGACAATTGTTGTGGCTGAATGAGAAACTTGTTTAGCACTCAAAGTAAGTCCTTTAACAAAAGGAAAGAAGGCTGTAAAGTAAAAAATCTGTGGACTGTCTTTGGTTTCCAGGAAGGAAATAATCTAACATGGGGGAGAGGAGAAAGGAACTTGTCAGTCAGCTTTGCAGCACTGAGACCCAAAATACCTGATGGGAACAACTAAGAGAAGGAAAAAAATATTTTGGCTCATGGTTTCAGTCCAAGATTGTGGGGCTCCAAGGAAGAACCATCATGGCAGAAGGGCATAGCTAAATATAGCTGCTCATCTAATGGCAGCAGGGAAGGAGGGGTGGGGAGAGAGAGAGAGAGAGAGAGAGAGAGAGAGAGAGAGAGAGAGAAACCAGGGACAGAATATACTCCCCAAGGGCATATCTACTTCCTCTAGTAAGACCCTGCTTCCTCCAACCGTACCCTATTTGCACACAGTTACTACCCAGAAGTTCATTCAGTTATTAATGTACTAATTCATCAATGGATAAATCCACTGATGAGTGCAGAGCCCTGATCATTGCCTGGAAACCCCCACCTCTAGATCTTGCTATGTCGGGAATCATGCTTTCAAATCATGAGCTTTTAAGGACATTTCAGATGCAAAGCATCACAGGAAGGCTGCATTTCAGGAGCAGAACAATAAATCTGATTTTGACTAATGTTCACTTTCCTCAATTTTTTTTTCTTTTAAACCAATGAAGAAACTCCCCATCACTAAGAATGTTCTTAACATTTAGCTCTGGAGCGTCCCATTTTGGGGGTTCTGTTGTACATAAAGACTTTGCAGCTCATGTGTTATGCACCTCTCTGACAAGAGTTTTCCACATTGTTTATGCTCAGAAGATTTTGTCCCGTGTGCATAGGGTACTTCAGGAATATCTCATCTCAACTGAGAGCTAGGGAGAGCAGAGATCCCATCAATGTCAGTGCCCACCTGCTACTTACTCAACCAAAAAATTGTACTCCAACTCCAGTTCTTGGCCCCATGCAGCCACTGCCAGGAAATTGGGACCCCTGCTAATGCTGATGCAGAACACCAGGGCCTTCCATCAGGCTTCCTGTGAAAAGAGTAAGCACAGCAAAACACAGGCCCTGCTACCCTCTGCCCTGCAAACCATAAGTACATGCACCTTGCAGACCTAAAATTAAATGGTGAGCAGAATCTAGTTGCAAGGCAATTTGGGGAATAACATTCTTAGCTTCCCAGCTTCTGTACACTGAAAGAACAGAAAGCATATAGGGTTCTCATTTGCCAAAACCTAACAACTCAGGGTGCAGATGCACTGATTTTAAAAAAAGAATCAAATTTACTGTTGATTGGATGGGCGGTAGTCTGTGCACATTCTGAGTCTCGTGGGACCACACCTGTCTCTCCCTTTTGCAAGAGCATCCCTCTCTGATATCTAGCAGTAGTAGCCTATGCCAGGGGTTTTATGAAGGAGAACAATGAGGTCAAGAAATAATCATTTCTCTCAGAAACATCTTTGATAATGGGTAACAACAGGATCTGCCAGTGAATATTAGGGGCTAGAACAAAAGGTTGCCCCTATCACAAGGCAGTGAGAAGGCAGCCCTGCTAATTCACATGTAGACCTATGCCAATGGACATCCTTCATCTCATTTAACCTGCCAGAGATCTGAGATCTGAGGTAGAAGTGGCTTTGTTGATACCAAGGCTAAAATGAGTCCATGTGACAGACGATTTTAGAACAGGTGATCCATGTACAAGCAATTTTTAAGTAAATGAATGATCTGAAATAATTCAGGATAAATAATTCAGGGTCAGCGTGAAATGGGAAGCCCTTGGGCTGTAGGAAGGGGCAGCTAGATGCTGCTGCTCTGTGGGAAGCATCTAGTGGGGCACCCACAGGACTCAACGTCCCCAAGCTCCCATCTCTGCAGAGATCAGGGGGTGGAAAGCCGCCCTTCAGCATGTACAGAGCTGCTAAAATAACAGTACCTTTACTAGTGTTATCACGGAAGCTCAGTAGGGCTGATATTAATGGTCCCTGTGCCATATCTTTAGTTGCGATCATCAGGATTTGAGGACCTTATTTTTTTTCAGTGCACAAGACTTCAGAGGAGACTGTGAGGAACATTTGATATCAATGTCAAGCTTATGGTACTGAGAAAACTGTGTCCCAGAGAACAGCAGCTGCATTTCAGTGGATGGAGACTTTCTGTCAACCAAGACTGTCACTGTTCAGTTAGTAGATAATTTTGGTTCAGAGATTTTGCTCTGTGGCTAATGAAGGGAATGTGATAAGTGGCATTTAGGACACGTGCCACTTAGTACATTCACTGTTAGGAATGCCCCTCTTATCAGCATCTCTGACACTGCACAGACCTATTGCTCTTTCTATTCCCCATTTAGTTCTCTAATGCCATGTCCTTTCAGAAAGCATTGCCCCTAGAAAGACTGAGGCCCCGCGAGGGGTGCAGGACAACTAGACCTGCTTCCTACCCAGAGACACTGTCAGTCCAGTGGGACAACAAGACTTCAAAAGATCAAAGATGAGCACTGAATTCCTGCCGAAGTCAGAGAAGATGCCGTCGAGGTGAATGCATTTCATCCAGAACATGGGAGGTAGCAATGGCTGGAGACTGCAGGGAAGGAATTTATAACCCAAAGGGGCTGAGTCCATCAGCTGTTCAAGGTCACACTGCTGTAACCCACAGTCATTTCCTTGGAGATGGACTTCTTCCCGTCATCGACTCCCCACAGAGGACTGGCTGGGCTTCCCCTGGTGGAGTGGTGTACAGCATGCCCTGGGGAGGGCATTACATGCTGAGACAGAGATGGCAGAGTTTTGTGCATGCTTGTATATTTGCATTTGTGCTTGCAGATGGGTTGTGCCATCAGGGAACAAAGGTAATGAGAAAAGAAGTAAACATTTATTTGGCTTTTCCATGTCTTGCTCTCTTACTGAACACCAAGATGGTGGCTGTAAGAATTCGAGGTGTTCATCTTCATGGAGGACTTTAGAACTTCAGCAGTCTGGTAAGCACTCCAGAAAAGCTAAGTCTGATGGATGATGAAAAGCACCACCATGTACCTTTCCACAGAATAAACATGGAGAGACAATGAGGCCAGACGGGGAGGCTACTAACCCTGAGACCGGCATGGTTTCATCTCAAAGGTTTGCAAAGGTTTGTCTGCTGAGTCTACCCAAGATCTGCCTTTACATCATCCATGGCCACAGGAGCCCTGGGGAGGTGACCCAAGACAGCAGGCGCAAGGAAAGTGAGAGCTCTTGGGTCTTGAAAGGCTAAGAATTATACAGGTACCAGTGCACCTTAATCAGGAATCAGGCCATTACATTTCTATGGCATTCTCTACATCTGGATTGTGAAACTAAATTTATTGCAATGTAGGTTTTCTAGAAAGCAATGAATGATTGGGCCCACTTACTGAACACTAACTTGATGTCTTCTCCAGAGCCCCAAGGCAAGCCAGTATCTCAGCTTAGTCACCTCTTACAGTAGGTGCTGAAAGAGCTCCAGAGCAGACAGTCTACCTGGGCAACGTCAGCGAAGCCCAAGTGTGAGAGGGAAGGTGCGGCAGAGAAGGAAAAGAATCCACAGACCATGAAATGAGGAACAGTCACTGCTGGAAAATCAGGCTCAGTCCTTAGGACCCTCTGAGAGAGGAATCAGAACTTTCCTTCCATCCATCTTGCTATAGGAAGCCATCCTGGAGTCATTTACTCATCCGCATTACTGATGAGTTGAGGTTACCAATATCTAGCACATCCAGGTTGCCCGGTAGATACACTGAGGAAGCCCTGAGGTACCAGAGAAAGCTCCTGAGAAATGAGGCAGAGCCAACTACAGGTGCCCACGGGATACAAGGAGCCATTGCTCAGGTTGCAAGTTGGCTCAGAGGTGGGTTTTGATAGATTCAATATGACCCTGTGTTCTCTGCTACAACTCCATTGAGAAGTGGAATGCAGTTACCTACTTCCTGAATTCCTTAGCTATAAAATGCGATGTAATGTTCTGGGACTTCTGAGCCTAAATCTTAAGAAGCCTCACAGTTTCTCCCCAGACCTCTTGGAGTACCTGCTCTCAGCCTCAAGCAGCTACAGATGTGTTTGATGATCTTGAGACTGCCATGCTGTGAGAAAGCCCAAGCAACCCATGGAAGGACTGTGTGAAGAGACCAAGAGAAAGAGATTTCTAGTTTGCATTATTTCTGTTAAGACCTCAGACATGGAGCCAAGATGAGGCATTTCAGATATGCCTGTCTAAATTTCTGCCCCACGATATCAAAAGCCATAATAATAACACAAGTTTGTTTTAGCCGCTAAGTTTTGAGGAACCTTGTAGTAATGAAATACTAGACATGGACAGCGGGTCATTTTCTGTAACTCAGAAGCTGGGAGAAACACCAGGGATGGTCAGACCCAATTTCATTATTTCAGAGTGAGGAAATTAAGGTCCAGTGATATGAGTCTAGGGTTCTCTTGAAGCTGGGTGGCAGCTCCCAGAACACAGGGCAGGAGGGTGATGCCGTGCCTAGGACAGTTACCAGTCTCCAACAGGGCCTATGAACAGATTTGTGCTCAAAAGTGAGAGGAACTAAAGGATCCCTGGAGCCCTTTACAAATGCCCTGAAAACCAGGTCCTTCTCTTTCTGGTTGGTGCCCAAACCCTCCTGTGATGTGGTGGGGAAAGATTTGAACATCTACCCCAAGGGGAAGAAAAAAAGGACAGAGGCCATCAAATGTGTGTCTCTCTGTGCTCAATGTGTGAGACCTTAGCTCCTCACCTCCTGGCAGCTAATGAGGAGAGCACCCTATCAGGCCTCCTTCCAGACCTGCTGACCCCTGGACTCTAGGGTGAAGCTATCTTCTCACCATACCAGTAATTCCAAAGCTCACCAATGTCTAGTGAACCCTGGTAGAGTAGAAACACAGAGAGAATAAGATGTCAGAGCCTAATTGAGTATTCTCTCAGCCCTAGAGACTGAGCCACCAGCACTCATCCTCTGAGTAAATAAGCGCCCCCTCCCCCATGCAGGGTTCTATAACAACTGCAGAAAATGGGGCTGGTTCCGATGGCACTGTCTGGCTCAGGGTATCCTGGGGATGGAGAGAATTTTGGGCGAGTGGTTGAAGGCACTTCTGTGAGCTGAGACATCTCGTGGGTCTCTGAGCTTTGGAGGTGTAGTGAGGGTAAAGGCCACCCAGGGACCCTGGAGCCTTACGTGAGTGCAGAGGGGAAGGGAAAGAGGACACCATGCCACTGCTGGGGACATTGAGCCTGGTGTCACATGGTCATGCCCTTGCCTTGGTGATCAGACTCAGGGGATAGTGGAGGAAGGAAAGGCTCTTCCAAAAGCTTGATGTCCTTGATGTTCTTGATGTCCTTGTGCCAGGGCAAACCAATCACAGGTCCTGTCAGAAACCAAACCACATAGAGATGTATTAGTCCAATTTCTGATGCTGTAATGAGATACCTAAAGGTGAGTGTTTATAGAGAAAGTAAGTTTATTTGGCTCACAGCTTTGAAGGTTCAAGGTCATGGCACAGGTACCTACTTGGCTCTGGTGAAGATCTCTTGGCAGGTGGCATCACAAGGGTAGGAGCACACACAGAAGGGAGAGTCACATGGTGAGACAGGAAGTCGGAGACCCAGGGGGAACCCTGTCCAGCACTTCTGAGGACACACCCCCAGTGACCTGATGACTCCCCTAGATCTCACCTCTTCAAGATCACATCACCTCTTAACAGCATCACATTGAGGACCACACTGGCAGCTCATGAATCTTTGGGAACATTCTTATACTATATTCAAACCACAGTAGGGGTAATAGTCTCACTATGAGTGTAAACAATAGGTACTAGGTTATTGTCCATGGCCATTGGGACAGTGCTAGGCTGCATTAAGCAGAGTCCTATGGGCTAAGCTGTGACCCCTCAACCCTGCCAAAAAACAACATATGCTGAATACCTGTCTCCCAGTATCTCTGAATGTGATTGCATTTGGACATAGGTCCTTTAAGTAACTGATTAAATTAAAATGAGATCATGAGCAGGGACCCTAATCCAGCCAACATCACTGATACCTTCACAGAAGGAAATGTCTGTAAAAGAACAACCCCAGAAGGAAGATGTGAAGAAAGACAGAAAAGATGCCATCTCTAATTCAAGGAGAGACACCTCCAAAGAATCCAACTCTTGATTCAGGTTTTTAGCCTCCAAGACAGCAAGGAAATACATTTCTAGAGTTTACGTTGCTTAGTTTGTGGGACTTTGTTATGGCAGCCCAAGCAAATCATAACACATAATGAGCATCCTGTCACCTTACAATGAATTCCCACATACAAAATAATGTACCAAGAGGGAACTTCTGAGTTAAATGGCATTTAAAGAGCAGAAGGCAGATGTTACCAATCCCTTCATAGGAACCAAGCCAGAGGCACAGAACCACTTAGTACCAACTTGGAAGCCATATGGGTCACTCTGGCACTTGCACCTCATTGCCTCATTTCTAACAGCAAATTCAACTGTGTAACTAAATAAAGATGGCAAGGCCACTGGATCAGAAAGCTTACACTTAAAAATCATGAATATATTTGGCATGAACATTAAGGCTTCATACAGATGATATTGAGTGCTTAATCTGATTGTTCTCTGAGGTCCCACCTAGCACAGGCATTCCATAATGGAACTCAAGGCACCAATTAGACTTTGCTTGTTCCTTGATGCAGTTTTCTAAGGCTGTTAGGGTGAGCACGGCCAGGGCCCAAGCATAGGTTGGTTGGCAGAGTGCAGCTGATTGCCGTTTAAGCTCAGGTGTCCGGGCAAGAGTTCCATTTTGCTAAAATCGACCCCTTCTGGCATTGTACCCTGGGGCAACATAACTCCCAACTTCCCCTGTGGAGAGCAAGGCTAATGACATTGCTAGAAAGAAAATTACCCAATGACCACCTGATAAGAAGTAGTATGGACTCTCATTACTTTGCCCTAAACTATTTCTGAATTTTTAGAACACACAGACCAGCAGCATCAGAGGCTCCCAGCTTTAGTATTATAAAACTGATTTTCAAGAGGATAAAAAAATTTACATTAAATCACAAAACTGCCATCTAATCTGTAAACATATTTGAAACTTTGGAAACATCAGAGCTAACCAGGAATGAACTTGCAGTCACGTACATGCCTGTGTGTGGATCATGTGTGAGCACATTCTCAGATGAGGGTTCACACGTACGAGCTGTCCCCATGTGGGCCTGTCTGGATGGTTCATCATGAATGCAGTCATTCCATGCACAGAAATATGATGAGTTCATCATGTGGGTGGATGCACAATGAGCCAAAGAGGTGCCAAGCCTGGGTGGGCAGTAACTTTTCCATGACAGATGCCACAGGGAAACAGTGGGCAGATGTTGGGTCACCATGGTGTGCCTGCCTCTGTCCTGGTCATGATGTAGCCCAGAGCAAGTTATTTCCAATGTTTGTTGCCCACAGATGTGAAGGAAAGCTAGGGAAAAAAAAACACGGGTTCAATCTATACAAAAAAAAAAAGTGCAAAGGTTGTAAAAAGGTCTATGGCAACCAAGGTAATTTAAAGACCTATGCTTAAGTGTATTAAAAAGGACATTCATGAGACACCAGTTGGTGTCAGCATCAGACTCAAATATCACATTACATTATCTCAAATATCACAAGGCAGGAGCTAGAGCCCATTTCATGGATGAGGAACCTGAGACTTTGCTTACATGCTTCTCCCAAGGAGCCAGCACTGGGCACAGGGGCTCTGGTAGGGATAAATCACCATGGAAAAACAACTCCTATCCCCTTTCAATGAGGGATCACAATGTCCTTTGACTTCTAGAGAATGTGGCAGCCAGTCTCCAAGATCCTTGCCTCCTGGTATTCAATGCTTCCCCTCTGAACCAAGGCTGGTCTCTCGAGGCTAATTGTACGTGATAGAAGTAGAGTGTGAGTAACTTTCAAGACTGGGTCATAAAAGGTATTGCAGCCTTCACCTTTGTCTCTTGGATCACTTACTGTGGTGGGACTGGCTGCCAAGTGTAGAGGTCACTCAAGTAGCTCTGTGGAGGGACCACAGGAAGAGAAGCTGAGAGCCTCAGCCAACAGTGAGCTGCATGAGCAAGTCAACTCAGTCCTACCTGAGTCTTTTTTTTTGGGGGGGTGGGGTGGTGATGAGGATTGAACCCATGGTTTGTGCATGCAAGGCAGGCACTCTACCAACTGAGCCATATCCCTAGCCCCCTAGCTGAGTCTTTTGATGAGCCCCTGCCCAAGTGAATACCTGACTGCAATTTCATGAGCAAGATTCCAAGCCAGAACCACCTAGCCAAGCTACTCCCAAGTTCCTGACCCACAAAAACCACATGTCAGTGATTTTTTTGCACAGTAGCAGATCATTAATTCTCATAGGAACCTCTTTACCCTTAATTTGCAAATATCAAATGCAATGATGTTAAGCTTTGGCACCATCCCTGCCGATAAAAGTAAGTGGTAAGAAAATGGCATTGCTTGCTCTACCAATCAATTACAGAGAAGCTTAGCAGCTCTAAATTTGTGGTACAACCAGCCTACAGGATTTAACAAACCTTTAGGTAGGAACTACAGAAGTCCAATGTGTTCTGTTAGCCCTCTATGCATCATTAGAAAGACTATCTTGTTAAGGTTTGAATGTGTCCACCAAATTTCATGTGTTGGAAACAACATTCCCAATGCAACAGTGGAAAATGTGGCTTAATAAGAGATGACTGTGGGCCACAGCCCTCATGCATAGATTAAAGTCATTATCATGGGAGGGGGTTAATTATCTTGACTTATTATAAATTTGCCCCTCTCACTTCTCTCCCTCTGTCCCTTCCCACACTCCCCTTGCCCTTCTGCCTTCCTCCATGGGATGAGACAGTATGGAAGCCCTTCCCAGATGCTGGTGCCATGCTCTTGGACTTCTCAGTGTCCAGAACTGTGAGCCAAATAAATTGTGTGCATTATAAGTTACCGATCTCAGGTATTCTGTTTCAGCAGCAGAAAATGACCAGACAATCTTCAATTTTTCTCTTACAGGTGAAAATATATACCCCCACAGAATCTGCTGGAAGTCTTCTTAAACCTCCCACTTTAGTCTGCTTTTATCCATCTCAGTAGCACCTCCATCTCTCATGTGGACAACTACAACAACCTCCTGCATGGTGCCCAGGCTTCCTCTTTTCCTGTCCTGTAGCCATTCTTCACACAGCAGCTAGCAAGGCTGGTAACAAAAATCTCACCCCAGCCCTCCCTGCCTTTGGGTGTCCCTGCAGCATCCTGTTACCCTGGAGGAGGAAGTCCACCAAACTGTCCTGATATTCAAAATTCAGTGAAAACTGTCCTGCTTCTGAATGTTTGCATTGCCAGGCCTTCTTTCTGGAACATTCTTTCTGTGGATGTTCATTGCCTTTTTCATGTCTGCTCACCCCAATGTTACCTGGTCATTTGGCTTAAATTGCTACATCATCACACCACCATTCTCCCTGCATTCATGGTCTTGATATGCTTGGGCTGAAACAACAAATACATTGTGTAGCTTACACAACATACATGTGTTTTTCTTTATGGTTCTGAAGACTGGAGTTCAAGATAAAGGTTTAATAAGGTTAGTTCCTGCTAGGTCTCTGTTCCTGGCTTGCAGACAGCTGTCTTCTCATGTCCTGACATTGGTGGATGAGGAGCTCCAGTGTCTCTTCCTCTTCTTAAAAGAATAATCCTGTCAATCAAAGCTTCAGCCTTATTGCTGCCCCCGCCCAACCCTTACCTCCAAATACAGTCAATTTGGGCTTAGGACTCCCACATATGAATTTGGGGAAGGGGGACCAGCATTCTGGCCATAATACTTACCTTCTGTTTAGTTTTCTTAATTTTAGCTGTTTTCTGTTTTATTCATTTAATGTACTTGCTTTACCCCAGTTCATTTCAGTATTCCTATTGCTCAAAACAGTGCCCAAAGCACATGATGCACAAATATTGGCTGAGCAGTAGTAGAGGTACATCTACTGACAGAAAGAAGATCAACAAATACTGACCAAGTAGTAGTTGGTGTAAGAATGCATCCATGGATATAGTAGATGGTCATTAAAGATGGGTTTAGTGAAAGAGCAATGTGTTTGTGACACTGGAGAGATTAACCTGTGACTTGGCTGTGAGGGATTGAGAAATAGCTTGTTCATGCAATGAGTTGGAGCATGCTGGGTGGGTGGAGGGGCTTTTGATATATATTTGCATTTTCTCCTTGGTCTTGATACTGATTGAAACTTACCAAGCCAATGAAACATCTGATATTTGTGTGCTACTTACAATTTATGAAGCGTTCAAATATATCTCATTTGATCTTTATGATGTTCTATGAGACAGAGCAAGAATCAGCATCCCTTGTAGTGGGTGGCTACTGTTGAAGAGAAACTCATCTCCAAATTTACTACAGGTTGAATATTGCTAATTCAAAAACCTATAAACCAAAATGTTTAAAAATCTGAAACTATTTTGAGTGTTGATACAATACTTCAAGTGGAAAATTCCATACCAGGAAACTTGGGGATGTGAGGATAGAAAAGATAATAGAATGAAACGGATGTTATTTCTCTCTCTCTCTCTCTCTCTCTATATATATATATATATATATATATATATATATATATATATATATATATATATATGTATATATAGATATATATAGATAGATAGATAGATAGATAGATATAGATATATATAGATAGATAGATATATATAGATAGATAGATAGATATATCTGCATGACCAATGTGATTCTATGATATGTACAATCAGAAAAATAAGAAATTATATTCTATGTATGATATATCAAAGGGCATGAATGCATTCTACTGTCATGTATAACTAATTAAAACAAATAAAAATTTTAAAAAATAAAGAGGAGGGTTTGCACACATACACATACACATACACAAATGCCTATTATTTACACACACACACATTCAGAAGAAAATGGATAGTATATATTACACAAAAGTCAAATGCACTGAAATAGAAAGTTTCAGTTGGTGACCAGAGGTCACCACGGTTCTAGAGTATCCCTTTAAGTATAAAGTGAAAATCAAAAGTTACCAGGGAAAGAAGACTACTCTGAAAAGGGATAGAGTCAGATTTCAAATGAGTGGTAAGAGAGATTGTTTGTTGATATTATGTTTAGAATTAATATTTTGAAGTGTGATAAAATGATAACAAATAAAAATATTCCCAAACACTGATAATTATATCCACAGTAGAACTGTATAGAGATTTGTTAGATTCAGTAAGAATTAGAAGAGATTAGAGCTTGACTGGCCATATGGTACTGCCCATATGTGGCTCTAAAGTACCTGAAATGTGGCTAGTCCAATTTGAAATGTTTAGTAAATGTAAAAGAGTCACAGGATTCAAAGATTTTGCCTGAGAAATAATGCAAAAAGTATTAATAATGTTTATATTGAGTATATATTAAAATGATTATGTTTTGCATATAATGACCAAAGTGCAATGCATTATTAAAATGAACTTCACCTGTTTGTAGTAGAGAAATATAACCTTGGCCAAAGATAAGTTTGGCTTTTGTCTTTAATTTCTATGAGGTTACCTCTAAACCCTCCTAACCTCCTGCCTGATAGACTTTCTTTGTTTGTCTGGAAATCTTGAATCACTGCAAACTCTCCAATAACATGATTGATTATGGGGCTTTGAGTCATATGTTATTAGTTGAAACTTGGGGGGCATTGGAGTCTAAGGTCTGCCACATGGACAGCTACCCATGTCTATGTGACTGAGTTCCAATAAAATCTCTGGACACCAAGTTAAAAAAATGGTTAAAGAACACCCAAGTTGTAACTTCAAGCTCATTAGTTCAGGATTAGTTCATTCATTTATTTCAGGATTTAGCCGGTGGGCAGTTTGGGCCTGAACCATCTGAGGGTTTTTCTATGCTTTCTCACACCATGCCTCTCTGGAAAGCTGGGGGTTGGCTGGGTGGTGTGTTTGGGTGCACAGAGGCCTCTGCTCTCCCCTACACATGGTTCTCTCTCCAGGCAGACTAGCCAAGACTTGTTCTCAAGCAGAAACAAAGTTAGCAAAAGCCAACAAAAGGCACAGCCTCTGAAGTCCCTGCTAAGAAGTAGCATGACTGTTTGTCTATAACATCCTTTATCCAGAGACAGCAGGGAGCCAGCCCAGCTCCAATGGGAGTGAGGATGGAGATGAGATCTACCTCCCAATGGGAGGCACTGAAGAGAGACTGGGAGGGGTGTGCATACCAGAAGGGGTGGAAACTGGCTCCATTTTGGTCATCTATCCCTCATACTTACATTCTATAGCAAAGTGGGGTTGGAGAAAATTCGTCTTGCTCAGAGACTTGAATTTGGCTTTTCTGCCCCCAACTTTCAGTAAGCATCTCTGAGTGAACAAGAAGCTTCCTGCTAATATTAGTCACCTTCTCTTTCTTCAATAAGCTGCTGATCACTCAAAATTTTCCTCTCTGCCTCTTTGTGTGGGAACATTGAGCACCGCCCTGACCACATCCCGACACAGAACTATTCCTCATTTAGTGAAATGATGTAGCTTGATTTCAACACTGATGTTGTGTATGGAGAGCGTTGCTTGGGCTTGAACACCATCCACCAACACACATGGTTCAGGCAACATATTTGCTCTGTTTTGGGGCCCTTGATTGGCATCTTCTTAAGCCTCAAGAACTGTGTAGGTGGAGACAGTGAAAAATGCAAGGTCAGGTGGATTTAGAAATAGTGGGTAACAAACCAGAAAGTCCAGACGAGAGATGGTACAAACAGGAACAGAAAGAGCCATTAGAGGCTGAGTCCCCTGCCATGCCGCTCCATTTAGAAATTTCCAGTGTACTTAGGCAGCAAATCAGGTTCAACTAGATGCTAGAAGTGTGATTTTTAAGGTTCTCACATTAAATGATAAGTTGGTGAGGTGATAGTTATGTTAATTTATTGATTTAATCTTCAACTATGTGTGAATATAATCAAAACGTTGTATTGTACCCCATAAACATACACAATTGTTATCTGCCCAATAAAGATCAGCTGTTCCTTTTCTTAAAGATCAGATGCCTTCTTTGGTTGAAATGAGAATTGGGGGTTGCCTTTCTCTGCTGTTTTCCAATGAGGAAGGAATTAAAATGGTATGCATCACATCCATGGAAAAATGACAGTTAAAAATCATCTTTAGCATGAATTTAAGTCAAATAGTGAATAAAAACAAGAGAAGAATTAATTTTACCAAGTTCTTTCTCTCCTAGAAAATATCAATCTTGACTAATGGAGATCAGGATTGGCAAATTGTAGCCCGTGGGTCAAATCGCAGTCATTATTGGCCTTTGGTGAAGTTTTCTGAGCGCACAGCCACAGTCCCTCATTTGTGATTTGCCCGTGACCACATTTACAGAACCACAGATGTGGGTAGTTGGCATGCAGACCTTACAGCCTTCGAAGACTCACTTAGTTACTACCTGGTCCTCTACAGGAAAAGATTTCTGGTCCTCAACCTCCCCTCTCAACGCTGAAGCTCTGGGACAGGAAGGACAGGGAAGGAGTGGCCAGCCCATCAGTCTGAGTGGTCCTGAGGCCAGTACTGTGACACTTTAACCTCTGGGTCACCTGGTTTCTGGAGCATGTTTGCTCCTAGGGAGAATCTGCCTGAAGGGCATAGAGTCAAGATCAAGCTGAGCTCCAGGTTAGGGAACATGTAAATGTGCTTCCTCTGTCCAGCTAGCTAGAGTCTAGGAACCAGTTCAACCCAGGCTCTAAAGATCTGCTCCCAAGGCCGCCTAAAGCAGAGCTGTTGTTTGGTGCTCCTGGTTTGGCTGGGGTCCTTCTGAATCAGAACTATGGCCTGAGTCTCCAGCCCCCTAAATAGGACTCCGTCATGGTCACAGACAACCAAGGAGGAGCCATATCAAGCCTCTGGAAATTCATCTTGCCCCAAGCACTGGGCCCACAAGTGTCCAAGACCTAAGTTCAGGCATGAAGGGTTCCCTGTTGCAGATCAATTCCAAGGCTGGGTGTGAAAAGGCCAGATAGTGACAAGGGACCCTCTTCAGGCTTGCTTGATCCCAGGTTTCACATCAGTCTGGATGGTCTTGGGGCCAGTCACTCTGCCAGCCCCACCTCCCGGGCTACCAGTACCTCCATTCAGCATCAACTGGTTCCATTGACCTTGGTCCCAAGCCTCTGTGGCACCTAGAACAGAATCAGAGAATAGTCGTCATCACAGGGTGCTGACAGGACAGGCCCAACCTGCAGACTGACCCTATGGGGTGTCACCAGGATGAAAGTGAGAGAATCTCCCAGGAGCTCCGTGGGAGACCCTGGCGGGCACACCCCAGCCCCAAGGAATGAGTTGTGGGGGCAAAGTCAACCACAGAGCCCCATTCCCCTTGGAGTGGCTGGATTAGGCAGGAACAGGTCAGCCCTTTCTGACCAAGGAGATGTGAGGAGACCATCTGGAGGCCTGTAGCAGAGGGGGTCCTGGCCCTTGGGAAGAAAATGGTGAAGAAGCAGTTCCTTCCACATCGTTGTCCACTAGAGGTAGTGCCTGTCTGGTGGCTGGTGGTTGGTAGGGAGCTACCACATCCCCAACACAGGCAAACATGTGGAGTACGATGGAGACCCACCGAGCTTTTGGACAGTGCTCAGGGGGTGAGTTAGTCGCCTCTGGAATTGCCCTGACTCCATAATTTGCAGTGTGTGAGAAAATGCATTTCTTTTGTCATTGAAGCTATTTTAAATTAATTTGCATGTTATTTTCTCTAAAGTCACCTGAGCTTAAACAAGTATCTGCCACCTCATGGGACACTTTCCATGGACGCTGAAAACTTCTTTCCACCGGGCACAGGCCCTGTCCCCCACAGAGGCTCCCTCTGAGTCACAAACACTCTGAATCCTGCCCCCTGACGGTGCCAACATGTGCTCAATTTTGAAGTCTTCACCTTGGCCTGCATTGTCCCCCCCACTTCTCCCACCGTGCCCAAAGATATGGCAATTTTACTTAAAGTGAATCCCCAAACTTCTGCTTCTAGTAATGATGGGTTAGGTCATTAGAAACAAAAATCTTCTAAAGACAATATGAAATCATCTGATTCTGGGCATTTGAGAATCAAGGGGAGCCAGAGTTAGAATGAAGATGGAGTCCCCAATGGTGAGCTCAGCTTAAGGGCTACTTTCCCTGGGGACATTTTCCAGTGTAGAGAGGGGAGCTCAAATATGGATTGGCACCTATAACAGAATCAGAGAATAGTCACCCTTATGGTTTGCATTTGAACTGGAAAACCACATGTAGCAAGATGAACTTAAACCCCTATCACTCACCCTGCACAAAACTCAAAGTAGATCAAGGACATAGACACTAGAACAGATACCCTGCATCTAACAGAAGAAAATCTCCACCATGTTGGCTTAGGAACTGACTTCCTTACCAAGACCCCTAAAGAACAAGAAGTAAAATCAAGAATCAATAAGTGGGATGGAATCAAACCTAAATGCTTCTTCACAGGGAAGGGAATCATTAATATCATAAAGAGAGAGCCTACAGAATGGGAGAAAATCTTTACCACAGGTGCCTCAGATAGAGCATTAATCTCCAGGATATACAAAAAACCTAAAAAACTCAATACATAAATATAAATAACCCACAATAAATGGGCAAAGGAAATGAACAGACACTTCACAGAAAAAGAAGTTTAATCAACCAACAAATATATGAAACAATGTTCAACACCTCTAGCAATCAGAGAAATGCAGATCAAAACTACACAGAGGTTTCAGCTCACTCCAGTCAGAATGGCAATCACAAAGAATAAAAGCAATAATAAATGTTGGTGAGGATGTGGGGAAGAAAGTTACACTCATGTGCTGCTGGTGGGACTGAAAATTAGTGCCACCACTCTGGAAAACAGTATCAAGATTCCTAAGAAAACTTGAAATGGAACCACCATTTGACCCAGTTATCCCACTTTTCATTTTATATCCAAAGGACTTAAAATCAGCATACAACAGTGATGCAGCCACATCAATATTTATGGCAGCTCAGTTCACAATCTCTAAACTATGGAACTAACTTAGATGCCCTTCAACAGATGAATGGATAAAGTAAATGTGATTTATATACACAATGGAATATTACTCAGCCTTAAAGAAGAATGAAATTATGGCATTTGCAGATAGATGGATAGAGCTGGAGAATATTAGGCTAAGTGCATGATGTCAATCCCAAAGAACCAAAGGCTGAATGTTTTCTCTGATATGTGGATGCTAATTCACAATAATTGGGTGCAGGGAGGAGCTAGGGAAAGAAGAGAGGAGATATGGGATTAGAAAGGATAGTAGAATGGTTCAGATATTATGGCCCTATGTGCATATATGATTATGTGACTTGTGAAACTTGACATCATGTACAAACAGAACAATGAGAAGTCATACTCCATTTATTTATGATGTATCAAAATGCATTCTACTGTCATATACAACTAGCTAGAATGAATTAAAATTTTGAAAAAAATATAACATGAGTTACAGAAAGACTAGTTAGATATTAAGTAAAATCCATAAAGGAGAAGACTTGGTAAATTGTTCTATAATAATTCTAACATCCTCTGGTAATAAAAAAAACAGGAAAAGGAAAAAGGTAAGCCATATAGCAAAAGGAAATATAGTTGTGCATCCCCTAGTGACATGTTGGTCAATGATGGACCACATATGCAATGGTAGTCCCATAGAACTGTACTGGAAAATTCCTACTAGCCAGTCATAGCATCATCCCTACACGGTAGCAGAATGCACTGCTAATGCATTATACTGTTTGTGGCAGTACTGACATAAACAAAACCTGCCACACTGACATTCATTTAAAAGTAGGGCACCTACAATTATGTTCATTGATAACTGATAATAAATGACTGTTGTTGGTTTATGTATATACTATGCTATGCTTTTATCATTATAAACCTTCTCTTTGTAAAAATATTTACTGAGAGTATGCTGTGCTACACACTGACTGCCAGCCACCTCATGCATCTTGCATTTACCATGTTTCTTTTTTTTTTTGGTGCCCAAAATTGAACCCAAAGTTCTTAACCACTGAACCATATCCCCAGCCTTTTAAAATTTTTATATAGGATCTTAGTTGCTTAGGACCTCAATAGGTTGCTGAGGCTGGCTTTGAACTTGTGATCCTCCTGCTTCGGCCTCCCAAGCTTCTGGGATTACTGATGTACACCACCAAACCCAGTTTATCACATCTCTTAATAGCATTATTTTCTCTTGTGCATAATGTGATCTTGTGTTGTGTTGTTTTATTTAGCATGGCTCTGAAAGCAATAGGCTATACTACACACACACACACACACACACACACACACATACATCATATAGACAAGGTGTATAATAGGCTACATAGGGTCTAGGTTGCTGTAAATATATTTGATGATGTTTGCACAATGACAGAATCAACTAAGGACATATTCCCCAGAACATCCCCATTGTTAAGTGACACACGACTGCATTGTTGCATGTTTAACTTCCAAAGGATTTGTACAAGTTAATTAAGAAAATGACAGCCAAGTAGAAAACTGAGCAAGAGACTTCAAAGGACCCAAAAAGATAGATAATCAAGGAAAATTACATTAAAATCACAATGCATTAGGCTTGCATATGTTAGAAAGACCAAGATGGAAAAGATAGGCCCACAACTTCAGTGAGGTGTAAATTGGTAGAACTATCATGCACTACAGAAAAAAATTTGGATGGGAACAGCCACTTGGGAAGACAGATTGGCACAATTTATTAAATCCAAAGTTGTGAATAAGGCAGGACCCAGCAAATTCACCCCTGGCTACATCTTTAACAGAATGCACAGCTGTGTGTATCGAGGGACAAAGAATGATAGTAGTCATTGCAGTAGTGCTTGTGACAGCCCCAATCTGAAAATGACCCAAACGTACATGAGTAACAGATCTACTCATAAGGTGTAGTGCAAGGTAGGAATGAGCTCCAGCTAAGCGGTGAGCACTAACACCAGAACACTCACTGTGTGATTCCATTAAGATAAAGAGCAAAATCTAGCTACAAGAAACCCTATTATTTAGTTGCTAAGGGAAAGCAAGAAAGCGATTTCCATAGTTGGGATAATGGCTACCTTTAGGGACAGGTCCCAGAAGTAGTAATATTACCCTCTCAACCTGGTTACCAGGTATTTACTTTGTAATAAATATCTTGGTTCTGCACATTTTTCTGATTGTGTCTTATATCTCACAATAAAAAGAAAAAGATAAAAGGGTATTTTGCACCAAATCACACACAATAAAGCCTTCCAGAAACAACCTCACTTGGCTTCCCACAGTCCACGTCACGCACACACTCAGTATAGACATATAGATGTGCAGTTCAATGAGAGTCGTGTGCTTACCTTCTGGATCCTGCCTCTCATAGCTGATCACGTCTCATTCAATTTTAGTGCACAAAACCGAGCACCACATGCAGACATTTGGGATGCAACCACAAGCCTTTCTATGAGTTGAATTTCCCTTGGGATTTATTAGATTTTCTCTTCTTAATTTGCCTACCTAACTTCCTTAACAATTCATCTGATCCTCTCTTAGTACATATATTTTGATTGTATTTTTTTCCTTTTATTCATTTCATAGTATCCTCAGTTCTTATAAGTAGTATTATCTCAATCTTCCATTTCTGTGCAACCAACAGCCCTAACTGTATGAGTCAGAAGAACAGAGTATTCGACATGACTCACAATCTGGGCAGGTCTCATCTGGACTGGGTAATAGAGTCTGCAGGTGAAACATCCAATATGGCTGGGGCTATCAGGAACTCTCTTTCCACAGGGTAATTTTCCATCAGGGTAACTAATTCTCTACATGAGGTTCAGGACTTCTGTTGGTCCATTTTTTTTTGTTGTTATTTTAACAAAATACTGGAGGTTGGACACTTTATTTTTTTAAAAAAGGTTTATCAGTTCTAGAGATTCAAGGGTGTGGCATTGCTTGTGCTCAGCTCTGGTAAGGGCTTTCTGGCTCCACCACACCAATGGTGGGAGCACATGGAGAGGGAGAGATCATAGGGGGAGACAGAAAGCCAGAAGTATTCAGCAGCCTGGCTTGCTCCTTATTACAGCTTGCTCTCACAGGCACTAACTCACTCTGGAAGACCAAGGATGAAACCCCAATGACCTAATTACCTTGCACTAGGCCCCACCTCTTAAAAGTTCCACCATCTCCCAACATCATCGCATTGAGGAACAAGCTTCCAACACACGAACCTTATCCAAATCAGAGCAGTCTATGTCACTGTGAGGACTGTGAATTTTAATTCTACAAGATGAGAAACCATTGGTATGATTGTAGTATAGAATCTATGATCAAACATACTCTGCTGCTTCATATAGACATAGCAAAAGGGGATCAAGAGAGGAAACAGGAGACAGGACAGATTTGATGGCTGAGACTTGAATGTGGTTCCCACTATTCAGGGTGGTTGGATTCTGGAACTGTTTGCAAAATAGAGAAGTGTCAAGAGCGACTCCTATTTGGGGAGGAAGGAACCCAGAAAATAGGGATGCTGTTCATAGACTGAGAGGCAAGGGATAGTTGTATTAGTCAGTGTTATGCCACTATAACAAATACCTGAGTTATTCAACCTATGAAAAATAAGAAAGGTTTATTTTGTCTCATAGTTTGGGGGATTTTGGTTCATGGTCAGTTGGCCTGGTTGTTTAGGGCCTGTGACAAAGTGGCACATCATGGTGGGGAGTGTATATCAGAGCAGATTGTTCATCTCAAGGCTGAGACAAGAGAGAAAGAGAAAGAAACTGGCATCTTATAATCCCTTTTGAAGGCACATCCTATGGGCCAAAACTTCCCATGAGGCCCCGTTCCTGAGTTCCCACCAACTCCCAATAGTGACACCCTGGAGATCAAGATTTTAACACAGGTGCCTTTGGGGGATGTTGAGGGTCCAAACCATAGCAACAGTGAACACTGAGTCTGATTTGGCAACTGTAGGTTTTAGAGACTCTTCTGTCACCATGCAGAGCTGTGGGCTAGGTGGCAAGGTGTCGTCTGAAGCTTACATTTGGAATCCTCTGGTCCAGAGAGAAGAGAAAGCCCAAGAATATGTCCTCATAGGGAATAGCAGTGGGCACAGGGGATGGGGCATTTCAATGTCATCCTAATGAGCCCAAAAAGTGGGCTCTGAAGAGGCCTGACCCTACCCTTTGTCAAGAGGACCACTTGCCAAGAGCCAGGGCCCCTTATCTGATGGTCCATCCCAGTAGGACCCAGATCTTTCTTAAAGCTACACCAAGAAAGCTTCCCCACAAATAGCATTTATTAAAACTTGTATTCTTCCTACAAGGGTTTGCCCAGGTAAAGGTGAGAGTTCTGATCCATTTTTCACATCCGACTGGTAATGTGCTCACACTGTAACAAGGTTTGAGGGAGGCAAATTTCACACAGTGGCATGAAAACATGCATTGTACATAAGAATAACCAAAGGATTGTGCTTTTGTTTGTTAATTTATGTCAAGTAACACTGGGATTTGGGAATGGCAAATTACAATATTTTATAATTTGGAACTCCAGAAGGGAAAGTCCAAGATGTTTTGCAAGATAAAGTATGACATCCTGAGATTCCACCAACTTTAGGCTAAAAATTGAGTAGCTAAAAATTGAAAAGCTCAGCAGGCTTTTGACTGGCATTTTATGGGCTACAGTTGAGCAATGCTTTACTAGATTTTGCATGCCACCTTATTTAATATGGGAAAATTACCCTGAGATAAAGTAGTTACTCTCCTCCTCATTTTACAGGTGATAAAATGGAGTCACAGGGAGAGGTTCCCTAACTGTCCGGATTTACCATATTTTGAAGTTGTCAGAATTAAAATAGAGCCTCTTGGCTCAAGCTTCAACAAAAAAATAATCAGGGAGGTGGTAAAGAGGTAATGTCACCTACATGTGCCTGATGACAAGAGCTGTTACAAGAGACTGCCAGAACCATCCCCTTGCACAAAGCCATCACAACCTTGCCCACAAAATACTTCTGTAATAACTGTCTAACCAGTGCCCACCCAACTTCAGGTGACGCCACCCCTAGGATTCTTGATGAATATTGGCTTATTCATGCAGTATTGATATTCTTCAAGCAATCTTCCTGGGGACTGAACCCAGGGGGCTTTTACCACTGAATCACATTCCCATTCCTTTTTATTTTTATTTTTATTAGGAAACTTAGTCTTAGTTACTAAGCTCTCACTCACTAAGTGGCTGAGATTGGCCATGAACTTGCAATCCTCCTGTCTCTGGGATTACAGGCATGCACCACCATGCTTTTATTGTACACATGGTTTATTAGCATGTGCATGTTATTATTGCAATGTTTTCCCAGAATGAACTTAATCTTTGGATAATTCCTCTGTGCTTGTCACTGCACTGGCTAAGTAGGAGAGCTGAAGGACTGGGTTGCAAGCCCACCTCTTATCTCTTAGCCAGGGTGGCATCTGTGCCTCGTGAAAGAGCCTTCAGACTCAGGTGGGTGATGTAGCCTGCTTCTTCCACATTAAAATACTACAAAATCAGTATAAAAATCAGCAGGCAATATCAAAAGCCATTCCAATTCACCCACAAACAATTCAGAGGGTATAAATAATAGATTCAGACTTTGACATGGGGCACTCCTAGGCCACAAACAGTGATGTACTGGATTGTGTGCCAGATCATGGCTGGTATTTTTTGTGCCTGTAATTGCAAGAATCTGGGAGGGCTGAGCCTGTGGGGGAGATCACATTTTCAGGGTGGGCAAAATTGAGCACACAAACCAGAGGTGTCCTCTCTTTATGACTGGCACTCAGTTAATGCTCATGGGCCCAGTTCTCCACATCCACACAGAATCCAAGGGCACCCCACCTGGCAGGGACTGTGATTGTCCAGTACCTGTGAGCAGCATCAGAGAGGCCATGCTTCCAACACATGAACCTTATCCAAATCACAATCTGGGAAGGTCTCATTTGGACTGGGTAGTGCCCACACTTTCCTGCAAAAAGGTGAGGCCTGTGAGTGAGCGAGGCATGTGAAACTGTTCACAAAGTGTCCTTCAATGTGACAACAGGTGAACAACACAACTCACACTTCCCCTGCAGGATAGCTGGGGTTGTGAAATATTCCTTCATCACAGAGGTCACCCTTGCACTGGGAGCACCAGTGGAATTGCAATGCCAGCTTCCTTCATCCATTACACACTGTGGTCTCTTGAAAAAGCTACAGATCCAGTTCTATTGGAGAAAATGGACAAAATGTGTCTGGAAAGGACCCCAAAGTCAGTATGATGTTGTTCTCCCATGGAACTGACTTTCACAGAAACTTCCAAAACAAATCTCCTATTGGAAAAATAAATACCACAAAAGAAATAAAATTGTGTGTGTGTGTATGTGTGTGTGTGTGTGTATGTGTGTGTGTGCGCGTGCGCACGCACATGTATGCACAAATTTTCTGGTGAAATTCACTGGAAGAAATTGATTCTTCATGTTAAGTAGATTTCCCAAAGTGATTCTAGGTGTTACATAAACAAATTTACATCCTAAGAACTATGTTTTTATTTTAGAGTATATAACAAAAAGTAAAATTAGTACATCCAACCTATGACATCAAGGGTGACCTAAAGTTTTCTTTATGAGTTTACATAAAAAGAATCAATTTCAGGTTAAAATGTAGGACAAATAAGGTTAAAGTGGAATGTTTTCACGGAAACACTGGGAGCCATGGGACATCGGGAGAAAAGTGAAGCAGAGGTACTGTGAGGCCCAAGTACAGGAGTTCCAGAAAGTTCCATGTAGCAGGAGGCATCTCCCTCTGAGTGGAGTTTACCCAATTTGAATGAATTATCATGAATCAGTCCAATGTCTATTAAATATCCATTTGGAGGTTGGAAGGAAATTCATACTAAAAACTATTTGGATACATTTTTTAATTCTCATGATGTCATTTAAACCCTTTGGGGTGGATTTTTCTCCCTCCTCCACCACCTGAGGAGGAGCCCCTGAACTTCAGTCCACCTTTAGTATATCCTGGGGAAACAGTGGCAACTTCCGAGCCCAGCCAGGGTTCCAGAAGAGGGCTCTGTGTTTGGTAAGTAATGTCTGAGTCCATTGTCTATTTTACTTTCCATGGTTTTAGTTACAAATGATCAATTATAGCCCCAAAATATTAAATGGGAAATTTCAGAAATAGCAATTCCCCAGTCTTAAAATGATGTGCTACTCCGAAAAGATGTTCTGGTGAACTCTCACACTGTCCCATTCCTTCCCATCTGGGATGTGCAGGATTTTGTCACATGGCAGGAAAGGATGCATATGGTAGCCACATTCTTCCCCCACCTGAGACGGAGAGCATTGTGTGCATAATCATAAAACAACCTCTTTATTGATCTGTTTCATAGACTAAGACCCAAAATGACTTGGACAAAACAACTGTCCACCCTGCCCCCCCACAATCAGGGCAGTGATGATTTTCTCCCCCTCTGGATCTGGTTAAGTTAAATAATTTTGTAAAAAGCCAAATGTTAAAATCATAGACCTGGAGGAGAGGAGTGTGTTTGCTCCTGGGGAGTGGGGCTCTGCCACCCGCTGAGACACTCCTGGGCAGGAAGCACTCATCGTGAAGGTTCTGGAGATGGTGTGGGGTACCTGCTGGCCTGGGGCCAGGCGGAGCAGGAGCAGTCCACCTACACAGCTGGGTGAGAGCGAGGTTGGCTGCTGTCATCACCACAGACAATACCAAGAGGCTGTGTGTTTGTTTAAAGGGGCCACACTCTCTCTGTCTCTGTCACAGCCTACCGAGACAAGGCCTATAAACAACAGAAATTTATTTCTCATAGTCATGGAGGCTGAAACTCCAAGACTGAGAGATCTGATGTTTGGTGAGGACCCACTTTCTCATCCACAGGTGGCATCTTCTCTCTGTGTCCTCACCTGGAAGAAAAGTGGGTGGTTCTTGGGCTTTTTTTCCTTTTTCCCAGGGGTGCTTTACCACTGAGCTGCACCCCCAACTCATTTTATGTCTTATTTTGAGACAGGGTCTCACTAAGTGGCTTAGGGTCTCTCCACATTGCTGAGGTTGGCATTGAACTTGTGATCCTCCTGCCTCAGCCTCCACCATACCACTGAAATTAGAGACATGCACCACTGCGCTTGGCCTTGGGCCTTTCTTTAAAGGATACTAATTCCCCTCAGGAGGGATCTGCCCTATGACCTAATCACCTCCAGAGGCCCCATTTTCTAACACCTGTGGGTAAGGATTTCATCATATGAATTTGGGGACATCACAGTCAGATCACAGGTCATAGCAACTAAGTGAGAACAGTGCAGCTGCCCCAAGCAGCCCTAGGGGCAGAACCCTCTTCTGATGCTGGTGTTCTTCCATTCTGCTGTGTGGTTCTTTGGGGGTAAGGATAAGGTTAGGAGCCCTGCGTGGAAGTCTCATCTCCTCTTTGTGTGTTAGTGGTTGTACCCAGGGTCACAAAATGTGCTGTTTTCCCAGATAATAATATTTGTTTTTTTCCCCATAAACATGTGGCCCTGGGAAGGCCATTCTGAGAGGACTTTGGTAGAAGGGAAACAGGCCCTCTGGAGTGGGTCCCTCCTCCCTTGAGCTGCTCCTTCCCCACAGGGTCTCTGTGGGGAAAGCTGGGACACCCATGCCTACTTAAGATTCTTTTGGGGTGGGGGTGTGGCTCTGTGGTAGAGTACATGCTTGGTGTGCACCAGGCCCTGGGTTCCACCCCTGGCATTGCATAAGCAATCCTTTCCGAGGTCACTGAGGGTGTGTTCCTCCACCGTCAGCTAGGAAACCATGCACCCCTTTCAGCCGATCACAGCTCTTCAGGTTTTCAAATCATCGTTACAAACATCAGTACATTTCTCTTACTTGTTTTCCCATGAAAGGCATGTGTAGCAGCTTCCAGAATGAGCACCGAATACACACACCCTCCAAGTGTGTGACAGAGAAAGAATTGACTTTCTTTGGAGAAAGACACTTAGGTGAATTTTCCAATGGAAACTTCTCAAAATAGTCAAATAGCAAATAAAGCAGATCACCACAGGAAACCAGAATGAGGCCCAGTTAAGACACAAATTCAGTGTTTCAGCATCTCCCAGCCACTGTCACACACAGCAATGACTGTTTTCTTCAATATGGTGATTCCAGAAAAGGGCCAAGCAGTAAGGTTTTCCCTATTAGCTATGATGCTGCAGATGCCAGTTAGCATGTTCGTGGACCTGGGTTCCAATCCATTTCCACTGCAGTAGCAATTGGCATTTGGTGAAAAAGAACTCCCACCCTGTACTCAGACCCTGCCTGTCTGAATTTCATGAGCACCCAAAAGTTCAAGTCGTTTTTTTCTTAGCAGAGCCAGGTCTCTATCCTTATTTTGCTTAAAAGCAGAAACTCTTCAGGTACAACATGTTCTCTGCTCCAGAACAAAGCAGCAGATAATGTTTTCTGGATGCTTAGAAGTGGAACAGTTTCCTTCTGAGGACTTTACAAACATAATTCATAGTAATCCTAGCACAAGCAAGCTGTCATTCACATTTTACAGATGAGGAAACCCAGGCGCTGGATGGTGAAGTAATTTGCTCACTGCTCCTTCCAGCAGGGTGATATACTTTATCAGAAAATCGCTGCAGAAAGGCAGCACTGTAAGCTATGGCTGAGTTTCCGGTAGACATAAACTAATAAATAGGTATCTTCTCTCCACTGCACCTTGCACTTAAAGAGCTGGGGCTAATTTTATACCTGCATATACAGACTCCAGGAAGATTTGCCTTCCATCTTGGGCTCGGCTGGTTATCAGATCCTCTACAGGCCCTTGGAATTGTGGTTTGCCTGCAAAGCATAGGGAGGGGATGGGGACAGCATTTCCCCATCTGAGTGCCCACAGCCAATGCTCAAGCCCCTTCCCAGAAACATCTGGGTCCCCTCCCTGCCCCACAGTCTCTGCAGACTTGGTGGCTGGTGAGAGCACTGGGCACAGGGAAGAAGAGACAAGGTTAGATGGGACAGTGCAGAGCTGGGTTGGGACCAGGGAGCCTGGAGCATGGTGTGACTCTGGTTCCACAGGGAAGGCAGAATCTAGCCAAGCCCCAGTTTCTGCTCTGCTCCTCTTTGGGCCTTGAGTCAGGTGCCTGGTGTTCTAGGAGATGGAACCCTCCTGGCTTCCTGCCCAAGTATCAACAGATGTGGGGTGTTTTCTAGAACATATCTAAACATGGATTCTCTTCCAACTTCAGAATAGGCCAACCTGTGTGGAGGGCAGACTGCGCCTAATCATGAGTCACTCCATTTTATAAAGTAGTACTTTGTCGTGAGATTCTTCATTTTGAGTTTAAATGCTCAGGTGGAATGGCTCTACAGAATAAACAACCACCATCTGCCTGGCACAACCATAAGGGACACACTAATAAACTAATGGTGTTAATAAGAACTTATCAAATTAATCAGAAGCACATGGATCCCCAGAGTATCAAGCTCATCTTGGAAAAACCAGGTCCATGAGCTTATCAATCACACCAGACCTCCAAATGATGCAACCCCCTCACTTGAGACCCATGAAAGGGGAGGACCCCAAGACTTGACATGGCAGCACCTGGACCCTGTCACCTGGTCACTTGTCACCAGCCTTGCTCAGGAAAACTGTCACAGCAGTGAACCTCCCAATCTCCGACCTTGTCCTTTAGCAGAGAGTGGTTTCTCCTGCCTGTGATGACCACCAAGTCTCACTCCCAGCTGACATCTCAAGCTCACACTGTGAATCTGCTGCCATCACACCTTGGGTGGGAATGAGTTCCTGCACTGTGACAGCTCTGTGCCCTGAACAAGTTCTTTGGCTGGTTCTTCCTCTTATCTGACCACCTACAGTGACTCTTTGCATTCATATCTGCTCTCTGTCTTTGCTTTCAATTCAGCCCCCTGAACCCTGGTGGCTGCCTTAACCCTTTCTCACACTTTCTGCAATTATATATATATATATATATATATATATATATATATATGTAATTTATGTAAAATTATGTAAACATATATATATATATTTATGTAAAATATATGTAAAATTACATATATATATGTAATTTTACACCATTACTTTACACAATCTTATATTATCACACAATTATATATAATAATCATATGTGTGTATGTATATATATATATATATATATATATATATATATAATTATGTAATGTGTGATGTGACTTAAGTGTTATAGATATTAGAAATTTAGATTGAAGTAAAAGAACTTGTGATTGGCTAGCTTATGCCTACCTGATGACCCACAAGTATTCAGTGAGCTTTCATTGATAAAAGCAGTTTGGACTGTGAGTTCATGGCTACTCAATAAATTCTGTCATTGTGGAAAGACAGAATGTGTTTCATCTAGGTTAATGGCATGGCATGCTCATGACACCTGACATCTCTATTTATTAACCAGGAATTTGTCTTTTTCCTTCCTTTAAGGATGACTTTTGAAGAATTTTCCCATCCCCCACCCCTGCAAAACTGTGAAGAAAAGTTAGAGTTCAGATAGAAGAATAATAGTGTGAGAGAGGAAAGGGAAGAAGCTCGAAGGAACGTCAACTCTGAACTTTAACTTATGTGTTTTTGCAAAATAATTGTGAGTTGATCCCAAGGGCTCAGTCCTGTTTCTCAATAAAGTGAGATATCTGGGAAATTACAGAGGTGGTGAAAGAAATCTGCTTTGCTTGGGGTGGGTGGGGGAGATGGCAGCATTTGCGGGCTGCATTAAAAGCTTCCTAATGGAAAGCACCAGGGGAAAGCACCCTAGGTTCTGATATCTGCCCATCTCCAGCCCTGCCCCAGGGTCAGCTCAGAAAACAAGTCTTAATCAAGTGTGGGACTGATGGTACCTGTGCGGAGCCTGATGCTACCTGGTCATGACTGACTTCCACTGTGTCACCCGACATTCCTTTGAGATCTGAGACATCCTCATGAAACAATCAAGCCTACCTTGCAGGTGACCTAAGGAGGAAGCTGAGCTGCATAACAAAACAATGGTCCTCTCCATCCACATCCATGGAGCCTGGGTGACAGCCTTAGAACAGAGCTCTAGTCAGAAATCCAGGCAGGGCTTTCCAGTGATCATTTTGTACCTGCAGAGTCAGAAATCCAGAGCCAAGCTAGCAAAGGTCCTGAGCTCCAGAGTCAGGAGAAGCTGGGACCTGAGGAGCCTCTAACCAAGCCACCCCCAAGGAGATTCTCCATCTGACCTTATTAAGGCTGTAAGGCAGTTAGTCTTGGCCTTTTAATTTCCTAAATACAAAATATAGTGATGTCCTTAACACAGTTCTCTTTGATTTATGTGGGTAACATACAAATTTGTTCTATGTATGACTGATGATTGACATGGAAGAAGAACTGTGTGTTTGTTTGAATGCCAATGATCAGGAGCAGAGTTGAGGTGGGATTCAGTTTAGGAAGCCAAAATAATTCCAGTTAAATTGATAGAAAAAATGTTGAATACTTGGAATTAAGTGTTTAAAAAAGTCCTTGAAGGAACAGACTTTGTGCTGTCATTCTTGGAATGACTCTTGGAACCATAAGAATTATTGCCTCTGAGGTCAGGCCAGGCTAGGTTCAGAGTTGTTCCCCAAGACAGTAAGATGTGACGTTTCTTGACCCTCAGGAAATCAGAGAAGGGAGCTTGGGAAAGTATGTGAAGAAATCCCTGACTCCCCTGAACCAGCAATGATAGAGAAGCCCAAGGAAGGGACCCATCCCTGATCCTTCCCAATTCTGCTCCACACCAACAGGCAGCAAATTTGCTTTCTATAGGGTCAGAGGGTAATTTTGGCTCTGCCATTACAACATCAAAGCAACCACAGATCAGATGTTCTAGATAAGAATTATAGGACAAGGGTCCTGCCCTGGTCCCCCTCAGCCCAGTCTAAAAATCAAAATGTAGTCACTCATGCTTAAAGTTCCCTGTCACCAAGCTGAAACTAAGCTGTTATCTGACCTTCCAAGAACAAAGAGAGATAACAGTCAAATTTCCCAAAGTGGCCAATTTGAATTGGCATGATAATGAAGTTCCCTCTGCCTTAATCCTCATAAAAAAGTAACTGCAGGTAAGCTGATGTTGAACAGCTACTTTCCTATTGCTGTATCTCCCTGCCCCTGCCTTACAAGGAGAGTAACTTTGAAATGAGTAATCCACCTTTTGTTTTCTCTTTCCACTTTTTTCAGCCCTTCTCTCTCTCTAAAACCAGCCTCCTCTGGTCAGCTTATCAAAGCAGTTGTTGTATTTTATGGAATGAAGTGTTACCCAGTTTTACAATGGAAAATAAAGCCAATAAAGATCTTTCAACTAAATTGTAATTTTGCCCTCTGACGGATCTAAATAAATGGGGATTTTATGCTCCTGTTTACAAGAACAGAGGGACAGTCAGGTTGGTCCACAGGCCATCTTTTGCCAGTCCTTGCTCTGGGGAGTCTGGTGGGCTCTAATGTACCCCAGGAGGGCTAGCTAGCCCTAGAAGAATCTGGAAAGTGTAGTTTAGTTTTCCAATTTAATGGCCTGAGACTATGAAGAGGAATCATGTTCCTGCCTGTGAAAACACAGAGCTTCGGATGCTTCCCATGATAGGAAGGCAGAAAGAGCATTGCCCGTGATGGGAAGGTGACAAGGGCTGTGCTGATTTGCTCCAGTAAAGAGGTCAGCCACCTCCTAAAGAACAGCTACTGTTTACATGCATGATAATTCACTGTATTCTCCAACAACCATCCATCCTGTCAGGGAGAAGAGATGGAGCCACTACCCCTGCATCCTGCAAATATTTGATGGTGGCACCCATCTTTGTATGCAGACATGCCATGTGGACCTCAGTTTTACAGGGAGTAGGAGTTCCAAGGGTTTGTGTTGGACAATTTCTGCTTGAGGCGTCCTCGCCTCAGTAACAAGGCAGTTGGCATGGAGATTCAGCCACCTGTTGAGTAGCTCTCCCTCAACTCCACATCCAGGAAGTGGAAATCACCAGAGGATGGCTTCCCAGAGCCAACGAACCTATTGTAAAATGGACTGGAGCCAACATTCCATGTATCCCCAACCTCCTAACCCCTATAGCTCAGAGAATCCCTGAAACATGGATTCCTCCCTTCCCCATGCACAGCCACCCTGGCTAATAGCTGTAGTCAACTTGGGAAATGTAGAAGGGAGATTTAGAGTATATTCTTGTGGTAATATCTTGCGATCTGTGCTCAAGAGAATCAACCACCTATGTTCTCAGGGCTTTTTATAGAGTCCACTCAAGGTCTTTCCATAGTTCTCACCTGCTCAAGACTCCATGGTGCTGACTGGTGGCTTACCAGTTCTGTAGCTCAGGTGAAGCATCCATTGATTTCCTGACACCATGACCCAGCCCATACGACTGTGGGCCCAACCGTCTAGACCACAGGATGGCTCTGCTGGTTGTGGTGGACACTCCTGTCTTAACTCTGACAGTAGAGTCTACCCTCTGGATTTGAGGCTGTAACATTCCTGTCCAGACCACCCTCAGGTGAACTCACCACTCAACTGACCATGGCAGAAATATGAAGTCAGATAGAGTTAAATGAAAAAAATATGATGAAGGCATAGGTCTTGGGTCTTAACACAGACTTTTCTCTTGATTCCTTTTCCCATTTATATATGAGTAACACCTATGAAAAACTGCATCTTCATTGTGTTCAGGTGTTCATAGAAAACTCAGAATTTTGATTTGATTCAGAGTATATTCTTGTGGGAATTTCTCTGCTGTTGTGATGGCACATTGTTGAGCTGGCATCATTCTGGGATGTTGTCTTTTTGCTGGGACTAATGGCAAAGCCAGGTGTGCCCAGGCCTGTGAACAGCTGGAGTAACATAGGGACCCAAGACATGTGGGGTGAGTTGTCTAAAGCAGACAGATTCCAGGAGCCAGGGGCAGAGTGAGGCAGGTGATTGGAGATCCAAGGCTGGTGTGTGAACATGACCGAGCTCAGTGTGATGGGCAGCCCCAGTGATGAGATAGAGGTCCTTCCGCCAGAAATGGTTCACTCCCAGGCCCACATGAGTTTAGCAAAAAGCAGACTCTGGAACCAAATTTCCTGCCTATGTCCTGTGCAAATTCTTATAGGATGTGTGAGTTTCCTCGTGTATAAAATGGGGGTTAATTGAGGGTCTTAGCCCATTTCCTGTTGCTCTAACTGATTTATACATAAAATAAATGTATTATTTATAAATAAAAGAAATTTATTCCTTAAAATTCTGAAGGCAGGGAATTTCAAATCAGGTGACCACATATGGTGTAACCTTTTCCTGGTGACCCAGGCAACCCAGGGAATCATAGTGAGACAAAGCCAGGGAGCCAAAGAGTGCTCACGTTCATAACAAAACCACTGCCTCAGGATTCATGAACCCATCAGTCAGTGAAAGAGGGCTAATGACCCAGGAACTTCCAGACAGTCTCACCTCTCAAATGTTATTAAACAAATGACTTTGGATGTTAATTTTCACAGCATGAAACATATAGGGGACACATTTAAACCCAAATCAAAGCTTCCTAACTCATGCAATGGATTTAAGAATTAAATAAGTTAATTCATGAAAAGCATTGTGAATGGTGGCTGTCACATTAGAAGCTCAACATACTATCAACATGAGGGATGGTGGCAGGAATTGGAATTCAAAAATGAAGAAAATGGAAGAGTGTTTAACCTTTCTTCCTGAACTTTCTCTCCTGCAGGAGTCTTGGGCTAGGAGGTACTAACCTGTCAAAGCTTCCTGTCTTTTATAATTAAGCTTCTTTATCAATAAAATCAATTAGCTTAAAAAAAACTATTAAGTTTAAGATCAGACTTGCCCTCAGGCAAAAAAAGAACAAAAAGACCAATTCTTGCTAATGCCCAGAGCCAAGAGTTGCAGTTACTGTTCAAGTGGCCTCTGAATGTCTCCCAGGCCTGTCTCCCTGTTGCAGGAGAATAATATATGTAGTCATTTCTCTCACCTCTCTTCCTTCTCTTTCCTAACTTTTTTCTCCTTCCTTTCCTTCTTTCCACTCTTGATAATTGTTAGACTAAACTGAATCCTGTTTATAGCTTTACATCATCTTCTAGAAAGTTATAAACATTCTAATTCAAGCTGCCCACCTCCACCCTGCACCAAAGCATCCAAAAGCTGCTTCAGATGACACTGCAGCTTGTGCCAGGCAGAGTACCCTGCTCAGCTGTCGCTCATCAGTTTTCCTAGAATGCCTTTGAGGTTCTCAGTCAGGTCTAATCTCCTGCCAACAGACATTTCTGCTGCGCTCAGGGGACCCCAGCATTGGTAGCCAGCTGCTCTGTCTAAGTCAACTGACTGGTAAATGTTTACTCACACATGGGCTTGGTGCAAAGAGACACAAACTCTCTGGAGTGATACAGATGGGCCACCAGGAGCTTCCTGAGTATCCACAAACCTGACGGATGCTGGAGTAGCTTTATGTGCATTAATGCAATAAGAAACCTCCATCCAGGCAGGAGAGAGGGTAAAGGGGCCCATGAAAACAAAGAACAGAGGGAAGAGAGATGGCATGTAGCGACTGTGCATGGGCTGGGTCAGCCCACTTAACTAACAGTTAAGCAGCACCAAAGAAGAGTCCAGAGAGCTCCTGGGGGTCTTTCCGTGCTAGGACAGGTGAGATCTGGAGTCCAAGACCCACCAAAGGGCAGAGAGTCTCATAAAGCACCCCATGCTGGGCCAGGGCCATGCAGGGCTGCCTCCTGGGAGTGAGGTGACCCATCTGACAGTTGCCCCTTGTGAGGACTGAATCCACGCTTCAAGTCATGGTGAAATGGGGTAATGATGGACCTGGGTGGCCCAGGTCCCAGCTGCCCATGAGGAGAAAGATAATACCAGACTAGGTCTCAGATTACGTCTACCACTTCTCATGCACAATGTTCAGCCCTCAAACAGAAATAACTATATAATCATCAAAGAAAAGCACAGGAATGTAAACCATGAGCGGCAACAGCAAATACAAGCAATATCAAACCATCAAGTTGTCATCCTTAGATGTATAAAATAAAATAAATGTAATAAAGGCTAATCCTAAGCATCGACTCCTAAAATAGAGTTATCAGAACCAGACTCTTAAATTTAAAAAAAAAAAAACACTTAATTTTGGAATTTTTAAGCAGAGATTTTAAAACCAGTAAATGAGCCCCGACATACAAATTATACAGTCTAGGGCCAGGACTGTGGCTCAGTGGTAAAGTGCTTGCCTGGCATGTGTAAGGCACTGAGTTCGATCCTCAGTACCACATAAAAATAAATAAAGATATTGTGTGTCCATCTACAACTAAAAAAATATTTTTTAAAAAATTATACAGTCTAAACAATTTCACATTCAAGCTTGTATATTCACACACACACACACACACACACACACACACAGAGTTGAGGGGCATTTTACAACAAATCACAAAGATAATATTTCACCTCTTAGGACTTCAGTATATATTTCTGAGAACTTAACACTATTATGCCACTCATACCCAATAAAATCAATGGTTTCTCAATAGGAAGAAAAGTTTAATTTGAGTCGCAGGCTTTGAATCAACTGCCTTGATTAAAGTAGGTTTAAGCAGATTGAGAGAATGATTGAAAAGTTTGAAAACTTTGAAAAAAATAAAACAATGGACATTCTAAAAGTCTAAAAATATGATTATTGCTATGAAAGCTTCATGAATGGGTACTACACCACAGAGTAGATGTAGCTAAGGAAAGAATATGTGAACAGGATACAGATTGGAAGAAGAGATTCTAAGCGTGACACAGAGATATAAATAGATGGGAAACACAGACATAAAAGTAAAGGACGTGACCACGTGGTCTCCTGTGCAGAGATAACAGCCTGGAAGGGAAACAGCATTCAAAGTATTTTAGATATGGATGGCCACTTCCCCAAGCTGATGAGGGTGTTCCATTGAACAAGATGCATGTGCCTTATCGGGCCACTCAGCCTCTCCTGACTCCCAGGACCTTTGCCCTTTATTCATGGGGATCCCTAGCTGCTGCCACAGTGTCACCTCCAACAAACACCAGCTGCCTCACTCTGGCCCCTTCTCATTCCACGGAGATGTTCACACACCACATATCCTAAAAATGAATAATGAACTGATACATAGAAAATTAACATCCATTTGGAAGGTGAGGACTAAATTTCTACAAAACTCAAGGATCGAAGAGGTATCAAGATAGAAATCAAAATGTATTTTAAACTTAATAAAAATACTAACACAAGATGTCACTAAAGAGGAGTTTGGAGGCAAATTTAAAATCTTAAATATGTTAGAGAACATACATAACTATGCATCAATGGTGTAAGCATCCATCTAAAGAAATCAGAATAATAACATCAAAACAATTACTTAAAAAAGATCAAGTGGGCTGGGGCTGGGGACGTGGCTCAAGCGGTAGCATGCTCACCTGGCATGCGTGCGGCCCGGGTTTGATCTCTCTCTCTCTGTCTGTCTCTGTCTCTCTCTCTCTCTAAAAAAAAAATCAAGTGGGAAGAAGGAAATAAAAAGAGGAGATCATGAAATCATACCATAGAAAACATGCAGTATGAAGGATCAATAAAGCTAGAAGTTTATTCTTTGAAAGAACCAATTCTTCAAACCCTGATAAGATACATCAATGGGAAAGTCATTGATCACAGTGGTCAGGAGAGGAGAGATGAGGCAGCTGAGCACTAAGATCTTACCAATGGCCATATCATGGTAAATGACCACTGTGATACAGAATGGTCAGTTGTAATTTTAAGAAAAAGTAGACAAATTCCTGGGGAAATCCAACTTACCAAAGCAGCCTCCAGAAGAATAATCAACATGGATAATCCTGTGTCTATTTAAGAAATGACAACACAATTTAAAACCCTCTCTTAGCTGGGCACAGTGGTGCATGCCTGTAAACCTAGAGGCTTGGGAGGCTGAGGCAGGAGGATCATGAGTTCAAAACCAGACTCAACCATTATGAAGTCAAACAACAACAAGTGCTGGCGAGGATGTGGGGAAAAGTGTACTCTTGTACATTGCTGGTGGGATTGCCAATTGGTGCCGCCAATATGGAAAGCAGTATGGAGATTCCTGGGAAAGCTGGGAATGGAACCACCATTTGACCCAGCTAGTCCCCTTCTTGGACTATTTCCTGAAGACCTTAAAAGAGCATACTACAGGGACACTGCCAAATCGATGTTCATAGCAACACAATTCACAATAGCTAGACTGTGTATCACAGAAATATATATATATATCCACTTGCTTGAAGGCACCGGAGAGCAAACAAATCTGTAAACAATTATAGGGAAAGGGCAAGATCTGGGACAAAAAAAAAATAAAAAATGACAGGGACGTGATCCCAGCTTCTGAGATCAGTCCTTGCAAAGATGTTCACCAAAAGAAATGGTTGAGCGGCATCAAAGAAGAATCCAGAGAGCTCCTGGCAGATTTTCCATGTTAAGGGGGAATGAAATTTGGAGCCCAGGGCCCACCACACCTGCTTGGATTGGGGGTTTCGAAAGGATACCTCATCACCTAGCTTTGTGATAGACTAATTTGAATATTAAGTGTCCTCCAAAGTTTCCTATATTCAAGCCATTGTGTCCAAGATGGTGGTGTTGGATGGTGCTATGAATCTTTGAGAGATGGAGCTATAAAAAGGTCCTTAGGTCACTGGAGGTGTGCCCTACAAAGGAATGGATTATGGTCCTCCAGCTCCTTCCTGTCTCTCTGCTTTCTGGTGGTGAAGCAAGCAAATTGCACTACCATTCACTCCTGCCATGATGTGCTACCTCATCAGAGACTCAAAGCAATGGGTCCCATGATATCAGACTGGACCCTCCAGAACCATAAGCCAGGTAAGCCTTATTTATTTATTTATTGGTGCTGGGGATTGAACTCAGGGCTTGGTGCCTGCAAGGCAAGCACTCTTTTACATTTATGTTATTATCTCAGGTGTCTTGTTATAGTAACAGAAAGGTAATACAGATGGTATCCATGAATATTGTATTTTATTCTTTCCAGGTATTCTGTCTAGCTTTATTGAGGGATTCAGGAATGTCCCATGATTGTTATAACACCATGGTCTTCTTGCCTGTGGTCTCACATCTTTGATACCAACATGCTAGTCCTCAGTATGTATACGACATGTTTTTTTCTGGCAGTTCTACCAGGCAAGGGTATTCAAATGGTTTCTTTTGTTTTTCTATTACAATAAAAGCACAGAAATATCTTTGGATATTTCCATAGATTAGATGTTGAATGTCTCACCATGTGTTGAAGGCCTGTTCTGAAGCCTGGCATTACAGGGAGGTCAAGGAACATTGAACAGGTGGGAGGTCCTTAGGCAACTGAAGGCATGTCCCTGAAGTGGATTATGAAACTCTGGCCCCTTCTTCTTTATCTGTTTTGCCCCTCAGCTGGTGTGAACAATTTCACTTAACCATGCACTCCCACAATGATCACAGATTCACCACAGGCCCAGAGTAAAGGGGCCAATGGATCACAGACTAGAACATCTAATATTATGGATTGAAATAAAACTTTTCTCTTTATAAGTTGATTGTCTCAGGTATTTTATTATATTAACAGAAAGCTGACTAGCATATGTCTATGAATTGTTTTTTTTTATTTTTGTAAAACATACTGCTAACCATGGGATTTTTACATGATACATTTAACACATTTTGTCGGACTTCTTCCATTAATAATTGTGAAGTTTCCCATCTCATACATTAAATTAGAGAATACCATTTTACTGATGCATTTCCAATCCTAGATCATACCAATATTTTTATAAAGTGTTAAAATTTAAGAGCATACATTGAATTTGTTGTTTTCATTTTAATTAACTCAATGTTAGGAAGATTGAGAGCTTCAGATTTTCCCAGTGTTTTTTCTTTTGTCGACATCAGAGTCTGATATTCTTTCTTTCTTTAATATTTATTTTTTAGTTGTAGTTGGACACAATACCTCTATTTTATTTATTTATTGTTATGTGGTGCTGAAGATTGAACTCAGGGCCTCTCGAGGGCTAGGCAAGCGCTCCACCACTGAGCTGCAACCCCAGTCCATAGTCTGATATTTCTTGCAATTGGGTCTCTACTTCTTCCTTTTCTACGGAAGTTCTTGGGGTCTGAGATATGGCACCTTTGTCCACATGGATCACCAATGCTTCATGATCGTTTGCATGGTAGTTAGCTTTTCATCACTGTGACCAAAATTCCTGACAAGGACAACTTAGAAGAAAAATTTACTTGGGCTCAAGTTTCGGAGATTCTATCCATAGTGGGACGACTGCATTGCCCTGGGTCTAGGGTCAGGCAGGGCCTCATGGCTGAGGGGCAAGGGGGAGGAATACTGCTGTTCATGGTGGCCAGAATGAGCAAGAGGGGAAGGGATACAGTGAAGACTAACCCCTCCAGGGCCTCCCTGAAGTGACCCTCCTCCTCCAGCCACCCTCCCCTGCCTACAGTGACACCCGGCCAATCCATTCACACTAGGAGGATGACCAGGTGATGGCTCCCATGCTCTAGCCACTTCACCTCTGAGCATTCCTGCATTAACACAGGAGTTTTGGGGGAAGCTTCATATCCGACCCTAACAGTTTGCTTGTTCTGATATCTTTGGGCATACATAAATGCTCCATTTCTCTAGTGAAATCTACCAGTATTTGCTTTTATGGCCTCGGAGATTTGTTGTACATTCAAGAAGGGCTTCTTCACCCCAAAATTGGCTTCTTCCCTATTTTTTTTGATATTTTTGTGAGTGTCTTTTACACTGAGCTATTGAAATCTTTTGGGATTTCTGCGTGTGGAACTTGTACGGAATAGCCATGATCCCTTTCTACTTCCTTCTTACTAATATATTCCAGTCTGTTGAGGACACAGACTTCTCTTCCACGCTCTTCAGAGGAAGTTGGCCCCATCCTAGCTCCCAGGGTGATGACAACTCATCCCAGCCATAACTCTCCCCAGAGAGTGTTTCAGAGAGGGCTTGTCACTCAGTTCTGGTTGAGGAGATGTGAGGACGATCGTGCTGGGGACAGTTCTGTCTTGGTCTTGCAGGACAATTCTGGAAGTTTCATCTTTCTTCTTTCTCAGGCAGGAACCCTGGGTGAGTGTGAGGCTTGGGCAGGCAACAGCATGTGACCACTGCAGAGGAGGGAGCAGGTGCAGCCCAGAGGATCACAGGGAATCAGTCAGAGCCAGATCCAAGGCGACATCTTGCTCTCATTTTAATTTATTTGATATACAAACTTAATTCAATATTTTTTTAATTTAGACTGTTGGGTTTTCCAAGCCTTCAATCCTATCACCTACAAATAAGAACATTTTTGATTCTCTTAATGGAAGTTAGTTTCTCCAAAATAATGTTAATAATAATGGTGCAAAAAATAGTGGCGATTGAAGATTGAAACAGTCATGCTTCACATTTTAGTGTGAACTCTTTTACAATATATAGTTTTGTGGGTTTTTTGTACTGGAGATTGAACCCAGGAAACCTTAACAACTGTGACACATTCCCAGTCTCTTTTTTACTTTTTTTTTAAATATGGTATCACTCAGTTGCTTAGGGCCTCATTAAATTACCAAGGCTGGACTTGAACTTGCAATCCTCCTACCTCAGCCTCTGGAGTCACTGGGATTACAGGCATGCAACTATCTATAATTGCATTTGATAAATTATCTTCATTACCTTTCAGTAACTTCTTTTTAGTCATGTTTTTGGTTTTTGTCACAAATAGCTAACTGTTACTTAAATACTGTTCTTGAATCTGTTGGTATCATTATATAGTTTTTTATGTATCTTTACAATGAGCTTATTAAGCATGTAAAATAGTTTTTTATATTTCTGGAATAAATCTTACTTATTTAAATGTTATGGTTTGAATGTGAGGTGTCTTCCAAAACTCACATATGAGCCAATACAAGAAGGTTCAGAGGAGATGATTGGGTTGTGAGATCTTAACCCAATTGGTAAATTAATCCCCTGATAGAGATGAACTGAGTGGTAACTGAAGGGGTGGGTGCGGCTAGAGGAGGTGGGAATTGGGATGTGGCTGTGGGGCATATATTTGTATCTGGTAAGTGAAGTCTCTTTCTCTCTGCTTCCTGACCACCACATGAGCAGCTTCTCTCTGTCACACTCTTCCTCCATGATGTCCTGCCTCACTTGAGACCTGAGGAATGGAGTCTGCCATCCATGGACTGAGACCTCTCAAACCATGAGCCTTCAGATAAACCTTTCCTCCCCTATAATAATAATAATAATAATTAATAATAATAATAATAATTATTATTATTATTATTAAAGATAGAGAGAGGAGAGAGAGAATTTTTTTAATATTTATTTTTCAGTTTTCAGTGGACAAACATCTTTATTTTGTTTTTATGTGGTGCTGAGGATCGAACCTTAGGGAGCTAGGTTATCCTTGGTCATTCAAGTGTTACAATTTTAGTTTTACTATGGATGTTGTCATTGTGATAAGCTATGAGGATTATTCTGGCTGGGTCCTTTATTCACAGCAACAAAAAACCTGACTAAAACAGTTAAACAATATTTCTTTTCTAATTCACTAATATTTTATATTTCATCACAAATGAAATCAGTCCGTTGTTTTTCTTCTTATTTTGCTCTTTTTAAAGTCAGAATTTGGTATGAAAATTAAAATGAGTGAAATATAAAAAATAAGAAATTTTCTTCATTTTCTACCATCTGCCGTAGTTTGGGTAACATGGAAATTACATTTTATGAAGGTTCTTCATGTCCTCCAGGGCCAACACTTTCTATCATGATTTGCTTCCCATTGTATGCTGTACCACAAAAGTGTTTTCTTACCTGAATAAATAGCTTGTTTGAGGAAGCTTCCTCTGTTAAAAATAATAATAATAATAATAATAATAATAATAATAATAATAATAATGATGGGGCTGGGGATGTGGCTCAAGCAGTAACGCGCTCACCTGGCATGTTCCACGTGCTGGGTTCAATCCTCAGCACCACATAAAAATAAAATAAAGATGTTGTGTCCACTGAAAACTGAAAAATAAATATTAAAAAATTCTCTCTCTCTTCTCTATCTTTAAATACTAATTATTATAATACGATAAGCCCATAAACTTTAACATTTGCAAAAAATATAAATTTAAGAAAAGCATTCCAATTCTTGAAAAAATCAAATAATGTTTCCTGTCAAAATTATATTTTCAAATCAATATTATTCTTCATAAAAAGGTGTTTGTAAATGGCTTTGTTAAAACAAATAAAAATGCACTTTTGAGGCAGTGGAAAATATACTCTCCAAGGATCCTCATAGCTTATCACAATGACAACATCCATAGTAAAACTAAAATTGTACCACATGAATGACCAAGGATAACCCAGCTCACTAAGGAAATGGCTATTTGACACAAATAATTTCTCATCCCTTTCGTACTTTGCAAGGACAGTGAAGCTAAAAAATACTTCTGTGAGAATGCTTCAGGGTGTTTCAAAGGAAGTGGAATTCTTTATATGATCACCATTATGTCAAGACTGCCAATTTAAAACTGACCTCTCTCTGGGGTGACCACAGAGTCTGGTCATTTATGGGGTTGTTGCAAAGTCTTCAACTATGAAAAAAATATTATTATTCTTGGCTCAGCTATTAAAATGGAATTATTCAATAGGTACCATGTGCCAGAAAAAAAAAAGTAACAGCCTTTTCCAGAGAGCTCTCGGGGTAACATTGCCTGACCTTGTTGAAATATAATCATATAGCTAAGGTACCCTTGACTAGAAAAAAAGTCATATGATTGTGCCAATAAGACACAAAGGTTCACAGAGAATCATATGGTCTAGACCTGTTATTGTACAGGATGAGCTGATTCTCATGAAGAAGAGGTTTGTATCAAGTCACATTTACTTCTCCATGTGTTCTGCAAGTGATGCAGTTTGAACTGTCAGGCTCCTGTGTTAAAGGCTTGGTCCTCAGCTGATGGCACTATTGGAGGGTGGCTTAGTGGGAGGAAGTGAGGTCATTGGAGGTGGGTCCTTGAAGGGCACACTGGGACCCAGCCCCTACCTCTATGTCCTTTCTTCCTGGCTGCCATGAGATGAGAGTCTAGCCCCACCACCTGCTCCCCATCATAATCTTCTGCCTTTCTCCAGGCCCCAAGAAACAAGGCCAAGGGACCATGGAATGAAAACGTTGAAACCCTGAGCCAACATCATTCTTTCCTCAGTGTAAGGTGATGATTTTCTTTCCTCCATGTAAGTTAATTATCTCAGCTATTTTGTCAGAATAATGGGCCTCTGACTAACAGCAAGTGCCCTGGCTCCAGGGAAGAACATAAAGACTAAAACATTATCCTGGGATGAGTGCTACTCTGACAGTACTGTTTCTGCTGGGTAAGACAAACAGGTGTCAAAAGGAACAGGGAACTATTTGGATCCAGAGCATGGGGGCAAGGTTAGCAATTCCAAGATGTTCACCCCTGGGGCAGGTCCCTTCATATGTCCTGCACTTCTTACTCTGTGAAGTGGGATGAAAACAGAGTCCTCCAAGACTGCAGGGAGCAAACAGGAGAACAGTCTCGTATGCTGTTGTGTACCATCCAGATATAAATTATGCATCTGATTAAGCCAAATGAAATTGTCAAGGCTTACTCATTTTTGACCGAAAAATTATGAATTATAGCTCAAAAATGGCAACTGTACAAAATGGTTGACTCTTGGCCATTTTGGGTGCTTCCAGCTCATTTTAGTCTACAGCATCTGACTTTTTTATTAAAAAGTAAAATATGGTAAACTTTTTATACATTTCCAGATAACACAGCATTCTTTCCCATCACTGTTACCTTAAATGTCCTAATCTACACACTTAAGAGAACTCTCAGCAGAAACCAAAGGCACCAGCATCATTAACAAGTATGTCATCATATAGAAATGAGAGAGCAGATGCTAAACTCCACAGCTAATCCTGGGTTTTCTATTATTCCTTGTGACCTTGGACAAGTTACTTAATCTTACTGTGTCTCAGTTTTCTTGCCTGTAAAATAAAATTGATACTAATACTTCCCTTTCTTAGTTCATTTTCTGCTGCTAATAGCCAATCAGAGACTGGGTGTATGTCTGTTTTCCATGACTATAACAAAATACATTAGGGTGGGTCACCTATAAAGAAAAGAGGTTTATTTAGCTTACCTAATTGAAGTCTGAAGTCCCAAACAGTGTGATACCAGTCTTAGTGAGGGTCACCCTACCTTTGTCACAATGCACTGAATGGTATCATTGTAGGACAATTCTTAAGTTGTCTCAATGTGTTTCTTTTTCTGTAAATTATGAAAAAAAAATGGGATTACCAGTTTCTGTTATTCATTATGCTGTACAGTGAACATTTTTGCATTTCTAAAGCAGTATCCTTTTCTCCAAGAGTGTTTTGGGGAGTAATTTCAGCAGAATTACATGGAATATCTGTAAAAATACAGATTCCTGGATCCCACAGTTTGTTTATTTTTCAGCATTATACATCTAGTAGCTCTTATTTTAGGCTTTTTTTAAACTGATATGATTTATTTGGTACCACATGGTGTTTTGAAATATGTGTACATTGTGCATGGTTAAATCAAGCTAATTAACATACTGATTACCCCCATATTTATTTTGTGGCAATACTCTTAAAATCTATTATCAATTTTTAAGTGCAAAATTCATTGTTATCCTCGTGTTGCACAGAACAATCTCTTGAATTCATTCCTCCTATCTAATGGAAACTTGGACTCCTCTCACCAAGATGGCCCCCACCCTCCACCCCTGGCAGCCATCAATCTGCTCTCTGCTCAGTGAGTCCAACTCTTTCAGATTTCACATAGAAGTGGGCTTATGAGTCCCCTGTGTTTCTAGGCCTGTCTTATTTCCCTTAACATAAATGTCCTCCAAACTCATCCAGGCCATAAACATGGGAGTGCGGACTCTCTTCTACAGCCTGATTTCATTTTCTTTGAGTATATACCTAGAAGCACAATTGCTGGAATATGTAGCTTCATTTTTAACTTTTTGAAAATTTTCCATGCTATTTCCCATAGTTTTTGAAAGAATAGACACTGAATCCAAAATAACCATGTTATTAAGTAATTTTTAAGGAGAAGAATCTAAAATAGAATGAGGAAAGAAAACACCATGGATATGTCTTCAAAGATTTGGAAAAGAATACAAAAGCATTTCTAGAAATAATCAAAATGTAACAATGATAAAAATGAAACAAGTATTTCTAGAAATGATAAAAATGTAAACGTCACCATGGACAGATTAAAACCTCCCATAGTGTAAATATTACAGTTGAAGAGATATTTGAGAGCAAACCAGAACTCAGGGATGAAGAAATCATCCAGAACAATCCACCTCAACACATGAACAGTTAAGAGTTGTGAATGTTTGTGTGGGGAGGTCTAATATACATCTTAATGGAACTTGAACAGAAAACCATAGAGAGTTAAGAAAGAGCCAAGGTTGGAACAGATGGTTGCTCAGAACATGAGAACCTCCCTGAATTGCTGAAAGACACCCATGTTCAGACCTCGGAAGTTCATTGGAGTCTTACTTTAAATTCTTTAAAATCCCCAACATAACAAGAAACTTTTTGATTGAACAATGGAGAGTCAACTGGACATGTCGTCAGTGCAGGATGTTGAGATGCCACTTCCTGCCTACCAGATTGACAAAAATAACACCATCTGACAGTAGCAAGGAGCACACAGAGAATGAGGATTAGTAGAAACTCTCATTTCTGCGAGTGGGAATGATCATTGTTCAGCCAGTTAGGAAAAAACTGGGTGATGCCCAGTAAAGTGGAAGTAAGCCCTCCCTATGACTCATCTTTTCTATTCTTAGGGAAATGTATGCAAACAGGCACCAGGACCTCATGTACAGGAACGGTAACAGTGGTATTGCTTAAAACAACACTGAGTATAAAAATAACCAAAATTTCCATCAATAATATGCAGAAAAATAAACTGTAGCATCAGAATACGATGGAAATCGACCATCGTGAAAAATGAACCATCCACAGCATCAACATTTATGAATCTCAACAACATAACTTGAGCTACAGACGTGTCATAAGAATACACAAAGTACGATTGCATGAACAGAAACTCCAAATACAGGCAAAGTTAGCCATGAACACATCATTAACTTTGTGGATGTGTGTAGTAAAAGTATTAAAAAATGGATACATACAAAACTTAGATTTTTATTTACATTTTAGGAAAAAGAGATAATTTGGGAAAGGAATAAATAAGAAAAGGGCATTAACTATATTTTATACATAACATTTATGCTAATACAAAGAACTCAAAAAATTAGACAATAAGATAACAAATAACCCAATCAACAAATGGGCCAAGGACCTGAACAGACACTTCTCAGAGGAGGATATACAATCAATCAACAAGTACATAAAAAAATGCTCACCATCTCTAGCAGTCAGAGAAATGCAAATCGAAACCACCCTAAGATACCATCTCACTCCAGTAAGATTGGCAGCCATTATGAAGTCAAACAACAACAAGTGCTGGTGAGGATGTGGGGAAAGGGGTACACTTGTTCATTGTTAGTGGGACTGAAAATTGGTGCAGCAAATTTGGAAAGCAGTATGGAGATTTCTTGGAAAGCTGGGAATGGAACCACCATTTGACCCAGCTATTCCCCTTCTCGGTCTATTCCCTAAAGACCTAAAAAGAGCATGCTACAGGGACACTGCTACATCGATGTTCATAGCAGCACAATTCACAATAGCAAGACTGTGGAACCAACCTAGATGCCCTTCAATAGACAAATGGATAAAAAAAAATGTGGCATTTATACACAATGGAGTATTACTCTGCATTAAAAAATGATAAAATCATAGAATTTGGAAGGAAATGGATGGCATTAGAGCAGATTATGCTAAGTGAAGTTAGTCAGTCCCTAAAAAACAAATGCCAAATGTCTTCTTTGATATAAGGAGAGTAACTAAGAACAGAGTAGGGACGAAGAGCATGAGAAGAAGATTAACATTAAACAGGGGTGAGAGGTGGGAGGGAAAGGGAGAGAGAAGGGAAATTTCATGGAAATGGAAGGAGACCCTCAGGGTTATACAAAATTACATAGAAGAGTAAGTGAGTGGAAAGGTAAAAATAATACAAGGGGGAGAAATGAATTACAGTAGAGGGGGTAGAGAGAGAAGATGGGGGGGAGGGGAGGAGGGATAGTAGAGGATAGGAAAGGCAGCAGAATACAATAGACACAATATGGCAATATGTATATCAATGGAAGTGTAACTGATGTGATTCTGTAATCTGTATATGGGGTAAAAATGGGAGTTCATAACCCACTTGAATCAAAGTGTGAAATATGATATATCAAGAACTATGTAATGTTTTGAACAACCAACAATAAAAAAAAACAAACAAAAACAAAACAAAGCAAAACAAAAACATTTATGCTAAGAAAATGAAATTCAAAGCAAATGTAAGGTTACCATTATTAAATATGGGTGACAACCTTACCAGATTTTTATATTTTTAATTATAATTTTCTCCATGTGTGAAATGTTCTTTAATTTGAGGAATAAAGCAGACTAGTAGCCACAATACATTAAGAATTCCCAAAAACACTAATATGAAGAAAACAAACCAACCAGTTTCCAAATGAACAAAAGACCTGAACCAGATGCTACACTAAAGAAAATATACAGATGGCAATCTGAAATCTCAAAATCAGTAGTTATTACATAAATGGAAATTAGAATTACAATGAGATACCCACACATGGGAGTGTCAAATCTGTGGAGACCATTCAAGTATTGGCAAAGATGTGGATAACCTGAAATTCCTGTACCTCAATTGTGGAAATGTACAATGGTACAATCTTTTTGGTTGCATTTTGATAGCTTATTAAAATTCAAACATGTATCTTATCCAAACACATCCACCATATAATCTAGCCATTCCACAATAAGGAATTCACTCAAAACAAAAGAAAACACACATCCATATAAAAACTTTTACACAAATGGCCTTAGTAGCTTTATTTGTTATTGCTCCAAATTGGAAACAACCCAGATATCCATCAATAGATAAATGAACAAGCTCTAAAATATCCATATAATAGAAGGTTAACAACAGTCAAAGGAGTGAATTATAGACTATAATTATAATTAATTTTTAAATTTTTGTTTATAATTGACTCATCATAATTGCACATGTTTGGGGGTACACTGTGATGTCTCGAGGTACATATACAGTGTAATGATCAAACTTGGGTAATTAGCAAATTCATCACTTTGAACCTTTATTATTTCTTTGTAGTGGGAACATTCAAGATCCTGTTTTATAGCTATCTTGAAATGTATAATACATTATTAATAGCTACAGTAGAATACCAGAACTTATTCCTCTTATCTCACTACACCTGCTGTACCTGTTGTCCAGGTCTCCTTATTACTCCTTACCTCTCATCCCTCACCCTCCCCAGCCTCTGGTAACCACTATTCTATTCTCTCTTTCTTCCAGATAATTTTTGTTTGCAGTCTTTCTGTGCCTAGCTTATTTCACTTAACATAGTTTTCTCCAGTTTCATTCATGTGGCCATATAAAGCAAATTTTTGAGATAGACATGGTGGTGCACAGCTGTAATCTCATCAGCTCGGGAGGCTGAGGCAGGAAGATTGCAAGTTCAAAGCCAGCCTCAGCAACTTAGCAAGGCTCTAAACAACTTGGTGGAACCCTGTCTCAAAACAAAACCAAACAAAATAAAAATAGTGCCTGGGATGTGGCTTAGTGGTTAAGCACCCCTGGGTTCAATCCCCCGTGCAAGAAAAAAATAATAATAGTCCATGGTGTATCTGTACCACATTTTCTTTATCCACTGATTCAATGATGAACACTTAGAACAATTCTCTGCTTTGGTCATTATGAATAGTGCTGTGATAAACATGGGCATGTACATACATATCTCTTTGACCTACTGATTTCATTTCTTTTGAATACATGTCCAGAAATGGAATTGCTAAATCATATGGTAGTCCTATTTGGAATTTTTTTAAATATTTATTTTTTAGTTGTAGTTGGATGCAATACTACCTTTATTTTATTTATTTATTTATATGTGGTGCTGAGGATTGAACCCAGGGCCTCACATGTAATAGGTGAAAGCACTACCACTGAGCCACAATCCCAGTCCCTATTTGGAATTTTGTTTTTACAACTTCCATTCTGTTCTCCATAATAACTGTACTAATTTCCATTCCCAACAAAAAGATCTTTAAAAAATAATTGAGTAAAAGAAAAAAAAAGTTTGGACCAAAAAAGTATGCACTGTATGGTTCAATTTGTTTTAGGAAATGTGCATAAATATATAGCAAGAAAAATTAAATCAACAATGGCCAGGAGATACAGAGAAGCATGAGAATTTGGGGATGACCTAGAAGTTCATAATTTTAATGGTGGCGATGGCTTTAGGAGTGCCTCTATGTCAAAATTTATTAAATTGTACTTTTGAAAATATGCATTATTGTGTAACAATTATATCTCAATAAAGCTGCTAAAAATAAAGTGAATAGAAAAGAAGTCACAAAGTAGATGACGTCACAAGCCTTAAACTGACAAAAGTGGGCTAAATGTTCCAAAATGCCAGGGATGCACCTGGGGGTGTAGAAGACATCCAAAAAGGGCTCTAGATTAGTGTTAGACCAAGCAGCGCAGGTCCCCTTCCCCACTTCCTGACAGATACTGACCCTTCCCCTCCCTGCCCAGCCCTTCCTGTGACCCCTGCACACCCCTCCCCATCACTGCATAGGGACAGCAGAGCTCAGCCTGGGGTAGTGACTGCCATGCATGTTCATCACTGGGGGAGGACATCTCAGTTCCTACCTGTGCATTCCTGCAAAAAAACAGCCTGCCCCTCTCTCAGCACAGCCCCAAGTGGCACAGAACCCCCTTCTTGTTAAGAACAGTTGTAAAAAGCTCAGCTATTTGTTTTCTCTGTTGTGAACACAGATCTCGTACACATTTAAGGAAATCCTCCAATAGGATGGAGGGAGGGAAGAAAGGTTTTAAAAATTCAGTGGAATAAAATATTGAGTGGTGACACAGTAGGGTGGATTAAGTGTTTGCAGCAAGGAGTGACGATTAGCTCCTGGGGGGTCCCAAAGATGTGCAAGCTGGTTGCTAACAAGACCAAAGGTGGTGCGGTGGCACCTAGAGGTGGCAGAGGCCCTTCTGAGCCAACAGGGACAGTGGCGGGAATTCTGGAAGTCTACTGATTGGTCTGTGCTCACTTTGTCACATTCCTTGGGGACTCCCCATCCCACCCATTTCTTGGGTAGGAGCTGCCTGCAATTTCCCACCATGACAAATGGAATCTTGCAATGGAGCTCCATGGCCTCTCCTATCCCTCGTATTCTATGACAATGTGACTTTGATATTCCTTAGTATATTCAAGAGGTGGACTCTATGCTCCCTTACCTTGCACCCTCCTAGTGCCTCGGTGGGACTTCTGAGGCTAGTCACAAGGGCCCGTGGCATCTGCCTGGCTCTGCAGGTACTAGCTGATTTCCTTGAGGCCATCATGTTGCAGAGAAGCCCAAGCAAGTCCACGTGTACAGTATAAGATGGACAAGGGAATGGGGACCTGAGGGGACTTTGGGGGCAGTGTGTGTGTGTGTGTGTGTGTGTGTGTGTGTGTGTGTGTGTGCACAGCAATTTGCATCCTCTCCCGGGAAAGTCCTCTGGGAATGGACCATTTTACCATTCACACACAGGTGCCCTGTGGACCAGCAAAGGTAGCCATTTGCCCTGCAAGGAGAGCTCCCTGCAAGGTAGAATCCCCCACCACAATGAGGCGCAGACCATACGAGAGGGCCTCTCAGTGGGACCCAGGCCAGACCTACAACACACGCTACACATGCAACAGCATTTGTCCCACGGAGGAAGCCTCAGATACTTGACACCTGGAAGAACTTCCCATCAGGTAATGGGGCATTTTGCTCCCGCAGGGCCAGTCCTCAGACTTGACTTCACTCATATCCTTCTCCAAGGCTCCTCTCCAGTTTCCTCTCCCAGCAAAGCCCTTCTCTGGGTAATGGCAGCCTAAGAATCCTTGTTACCCTTTGAACTCATCTCCCACTCAAGGACACTGGGGGGCAGTCATCCAACACCGCACACAGAGCTCTGGCTCCCGCTGAACCCATGAGGGCTCCTTTACTTGATGGGTCCAGAGCACCAGCTCATGATGCAGAGTGTGACTCAGACATGACCAGTAGGCTGTGCATGCAGCTTTGCACACGAGCTTGGCTCTGCACAGCCACTACCCCTCAGCACAACCAGGTGCACACTTGACCAGACAGGAGGAGAGAACGGGGGTTGCAGACTCACCCATCAGAGCCCTTGCTCAGGCTTGGAGCTGCAAGAGAGAACAGAGTCAGAGGCAGGTGGTGTTAAGTGGACTAATGCAAGTTTATTCCCTTGTCATTTTTCCTGTCTCAGCAAAGGAAGTGTCTGGTTTCCATGTCAGGGGAGGATGGGTCATTACATAACAAGAAAGAGGGACCTGCCTCCTCTGGGCTTCTTTGTCCTTTGTCATTCCCCTCTGCAGCAGGCTCCCCAGGGCCTTTTAACTACCTGGAAACAATACCCCAGGCAGGATTGCCAATACCTTGAGACCCAAACACTAATAAACAGAGACGGTTTGCTTACAAAATGACAAGTTAGAAGAAAGGGAGGCCAGCTAATAAATGAGCTAAAGTTCAAAGGCAGCAGAGTGACATGGATGTGAGGTTACTCAGACATGCCAGCCTCACAGCCAGGACTCTCTGAGAGGGGGCAGGGACTGTCAGCAGGAAAGGCCAGCCAGCCATCACAGTCCACTTGGCCAAGAGAGGGCACTGCCTAGAAATGTGGGAGGCTGCAATCCATCTCCCACTTCAGGCCACCTGCAGTTCTAGAACACCAGACCTCAACAGGGCGACTCCGTGACAGTCATTTTTCAGCACCCGGCTTGGGTCCCAGCTTCAGAAGGCAAAACCTGTTTCATGCACAGGAAACTGCCCATGGTTGACATAGGTATCTTCATCGTGTAACAAAAATGTTTTCTGATCCTTGCCCAAGTAAAATCACAGAAAGGACTGTGTGTGCAGGTGTGTGATGCATGAGTGTGCTAATGTGTGTGGTATGTGTGCATGTGTGGTAAGTGTGATAGTGTGGGGGTTTGTACAAGTAGGTATGATGTGTGTGCATGTGTGTGTGATTAAGTCAGTGTGTGGGATTACGTCTATGCATGTGGGATTGTGTGTATTTGTATGTATGTGGGGATGGATTGCGTACATGTGGTGTGTGTGTATGTGTATGTGTGTGTGTGTACATGCGTGCATGTGTGCAAGTCTGCACGTGGAGACACACAATCTTGTGCAAGGCTCACAAAGCATAGCTCTCAGTTTCAGCCAGGCTTCAGTCCTGTGTGTCATTGAAAAGGAGGTGCTGGACATCATGTTACCTTCATAATCAAACATCAGCCTTTTAAGAGATTAATTTTGGGGATTCCATCTGTAGGCACACACTTTGCCTTCGGTGGCACCTTCTCAGACCCAAGGATCTGCTCATAATCTCCTGGCTGTTCCACATGGCCTCCTGTCCACAAGGTCCAAGGTCCAAGGTCCAATTTTTTTTTAATTTTGAGGTAGCTGTAGACTCTCAGAAAGCTTGTAAAAATGGGATTGAGATTTCCCACACAGCACTTTTTAGCTACAGTTTCACTTTCTGTAGTTCCCTGGGAGGGCTGGGGGGTCAGTTACCTGGGGTCAACCAGGTGTTTTCTGGAAAATTCCAGAAATAAGAAATTCTTTAAGTATTAAATAACTTTTATGATACCATGTCATTATAAATGTTATATTTCATCATTATTTATCATAAAGCCCATCATGCCCTTGACTCTGGAAGAGAACTGGGCAGGTATCTTGGAGCTTATCCCCTGGTTTGCGTTCATCTAATATTTTTCCTAACTGCATTAGACTGTGAGACAGACAGGATATATTTGACTGATTTTTTTTTTCTTTTGCCTTTTGCTCCAGGCATGGCCCTGCTGCTGATTCTGCTTTTATTGACCATCATGGATTATTTTATGTTAATTTTGATTTTTTAATAATATTGTATTCAAACACACTATGGATGTCAATGACTGAGATTCCTGGCCCCCATTCCCCTGGCTCCTATAGTTTCTTGCTCTCACCCAAATCCTGGGACTGCACATGGAGTCAGTCTGTATTCAAGGGGCTCCACCTGTTGAGCTACAGACACTGGAGGAGTTGACAGTCCCTTCCTCTCATCACATTGGGGGACTTTGCATTGGGTTTCTCTCCTACTTCCCTCTTTTGATTCTCTCCCACTTCCCCCTTCCTTCAAATGCAAAACCTCTGGCAGTGAGTACAAATGAGGCCTGTCCTGGTGCAGAGCAAACTAGCCCTGAGGCTGCAGCTCAGGCTTCGAGATCCCCAGGATGAAAGCCCAGTGATTCCTCAGCAGGCCACAGACACACTGGTTAGTGGGGTGAAAGGAAGAGGGCTCAGACCAGGAACTGTGCAGACGGCTGGGACCTGCTGTTCTTTCGTGTTTCTGCAAAAATGTTCTGTTTTAAGTCCTTCTCCCCCAGGGTCCCACCATGATAGCAACAATAAAAGAGGAATTAAAATATGAAAGCCAAGGGTTGGGGATGTGGCTCAAGCAGTAGTGTGCTCGTCTTGCATGCATGTTGCCTGGGTTCGATTTTCAGCACCACACACTAATGAAGATATTGTGTCTGCCGATAACTAAAAAAATAAGTAAACAAATAAATATTTAAAGAAAATATGGAAGCCAAGTGTGCCTGCCTGTCAAGGGGGCCCCGAGTGGGAAAGGGGTGGTGTGTGGTCACAGCGCCCATCGCCCTCCTGGAGGCTGCCTTCCGAGTGGGGAACTGGAGAAAGGGATCGCACAGCCGCATGCCTGCCAGGGGTGCAGGGGTGATTTCCAGAGATTTCCAGAAGATGCAAGAAGCTGGTGACCTGCAGACCACAAGACGCAACTCTCCAGCCTGCTATACCCCCGAACCCAGACAGCCTCTGCTCAGAGCCTCTCCTTCTCCAGCTCCTCCCTCAGCAGCCCCTGTAGCTGGATCTTCATATGAATGTCCCTACTAGCTTATTGGCACATTGTTATGTTTCTACTTTTTACTTTGAAAAATGTCACTCATCAAATTTGAAATAGCATCATGAGCCCCTGAGTTCCCTTCAAAGGATCCCAGAGTTGTTAGTGTTCTGCACATTCTCTCTTTCTCTCCCCTTTTTTCCCTTCCATTCTCTCTATATCTGTTTCTTTCTTTTTCTCTCTGTCTCTATTCTGTCTCTCCCCATCTCTTTTCTCTCCTCTTTCTCTCTTCTTTATTTGTTTGTTTCTGTTTTCTGTCTTCCCCCTCATCTCTGTCTCTCTCTGAGTCTCTCTTTTTCCATGTCTCCCTGTCTCTCTATCTCTCTTTCTTGCTCCTTCCCCCTCCCTCCTTCCTTTCCTCCCTCAAATTCAACAATATCCCTACATTCACAGGAACAGGAGGTAGGATTTGAACTCTTCTCTCTAGGAATCCCGTGTTCTCTCATTTTCCCACATGCCTTTCTGCGTTATTTGGGCCAGTGAGCTACTGTAAGTGTTGGATAAGTGATAGAACACTCTTTAGTTGGTTCAACCTTTCTGGAAAGAAAAGACAGTTGTCCAAGAGCCCATGCCACCTCAGGTAGACCATATCAAGGAGGAGATGCCCACGCCATTGTCCATGCCTCAGAAAGTCCTAGGCCTCCTGCTCCCAGAGGTGTCTTGGGCCAAGGGTCACTCCCCAGGGAGCTGTGTGAAGTGGAGAGTCCCAGGGTCAGCCCAGACCTACTGGACCAGAAGCAGCACTGCAGCAAGACCCCCAGGGGATTCATGAGAAATCTGCATCTGAAAGTCTGCATGTGCAGAACTGAAGCCGTGGGTGAGACATTCCCCCCGCCAGGGAGGGTACTGGTGGGGTTGGGGTGCTGAAGTGGTGAGAACATACCCCATTCATGGCACCCCAGGAAACATCTGGAATCCTTGGCCCAGCTGCTCAGCCAGCTTTGGTCACAGGCATGGGCTGTCACCACAGCCATGGTCAGGCACCATGGCCAGCACACACTACATGACCAGATACCTGGACAAGCCTGACCAGCTGGCAGTGCATGGAGAACTGGGGACAGGGTGAGAAGTCAAAATGAGCCCAGACCTGCGACCCTCAGGATCCAGCTGCCAAATGGGCATATACACTGTGGACTATCATGGCGACACCTCTGTGGAGGAGGACTGGCAGGCCGATTAGGAGGGATTTACATATTTTGCTTATTTCCACTTTCAACCAATTGGAAAGGAGCTTCTGCTTGTGATTTTTGTTAAATTTAAGTGGAGATTTTACACTGAAATTTTGTTTCCCTCAAAAAGTAAAAGAAGAGCAAATAGAAGATCAAGATGACAAGATTAGCATGTATTTTCTTCTTCTTGAAAACAAGGCTCATCCCCGGGGGGAGTGTCAGGCTTTAGAAATGGCATCTGGGTGGCTGGGCTCTAGAGAGCCATTGCTACAAAGACTCAGCTTCCAAGGGCTTCCAAGGGCTGGCTGGGGCAGGGGCTAGTCCCAACCGAGCCCTGAGGGACTCCTGACATTTTCTATGGGTTTGTTTCTCTGCAAACAGCTTCCTCTTCTGACTCACAGCTTCTATGCTCCCTAACTTGCCTAAACTCCCATTCACCATCCAATACTCTGTGGGGGTCCCTCCATTCAAACACCCACCAGCACCAACTGACTGTCCCTGCTCTTACTTCTATTGCAAATTCCTGTGGAGAGGATCTGAGGGTCCCTGCTTGAGTCAGCATTCATCCCTGGTACAACTCGAGGTTGGCTAGGGGCAGGTCATAGGTAAGAGGAGGGACATAAAGATGGGCAAAAGGAAGGGGTACCTCTGCTTCTGGTTTGGATGGACGCCAAAGCACATTCTCCTTCTCACAAGCACCTTTGGAACCAGCTTTCTGGACGTCAGGATCTTGCATTATAAAATTAATCACAAATAGATGATGCAATATGAGGAGCCTGCAAATGAGTTTCTAGCACTTTAGCTCAGTGACTAGAACATTCTAGAAGTAGATGTTCAATTTAAAAATAAATAAATAAATAAATTTGAGAAATTGGAGAAATCCCAATTGCTGTTTCAGATCGCTCCCAAGCGTCTCCATTCTCAAGGAACTCTTTTTGGTTCATCCTTATTAAGTACTCATCCAGGTATTATCACAGGTTATAGAATATTATTAAATATCTGACCTACCCACAGTGTGAACAATAATGAAGTTGGAGTTTAAATTAATCAGGGTCCTCTGGCTGGGAATAAAATTATAATGGCTATATGTATAATGATATTAGATTTTTAAGCTGTTCTGAACACTTTACATGTTTTTCTCATCTTCTTATTAAAATTACCCTAAGAGGGTTTTTATCTTCTAGGACAGATGAGACCCCTGAGACACAAGTTAAGTAACATGGCTGCTATTGTCTGGGTCCCCAAAGACCCATGTGTTAGAGACTTGGTCCCCAGAATGGCACTACTGGGAGATGGTGGAACCTCTAAGGGGCAGAGCCTAGTGGGAAGTTTTGGGTCTTGGGGGTGGGGCCTGCCCTTGAAGGGGACTGTGGGACCCTGGTCTCTTCTTCTTCCTCTCTTGCACTTAGTTATGAGATAATGGGCCTCCTGCACCATACGCCTCCTCCACGATGTGGTGCCACAGGCTCAAAACAATAGTATTGTCTGTCATGGGATGAAACCCCCAAAACGGTGAGCCAAAATAGAACTTTCTCCTTTTAAATTGACTTCTCTCAGGTATTTTTTACAGTAATGGAAAACTGACAGCACAGTGCCCAGGGTCACTCAGCAAGTGGGTGGTAGACCTTGAAGCCCACACTGCATGGCCCAGAGTTTGGCTTCAAACCACTGTACCACGGGCTCCCCCTTCAGACTGGGTTTTCACTTTCTACACCATGAAGATCTCATATGGATAAGAGAGGTTTAAGAAGAAAGAAACCAAATTGGTTTCCTTTATTTTAAAGTTCAAATCTAATTCATCAAAGGAAGGAAATGATTCGCAGGTTTTCTTTTTCTTTTATTTCTTTTTTTTTTAAGCCCAGTGCCATATTTAAATTCTAGTTCAGGCTATCTAAAAACTTCACAAAAATCGCTCATGCGTGATCAGTCACTTCTAACTGTCTAATTGTGTGGAATGAGTAGACACGTTGCCAAAGAACATCAGCAAGTTGTCACAAATCAAACCCACAGATTCCAAAATCTTGTGCGTTTCTATACTTGAGTCATCAGAAAAGCAGAGGATGATGGCAGATTTCTCTCAGGGCCTGAGGCCTGCCTTGCAGCACAAGTTGGATTTTGTTGTGTGTCTTTTTTTCCCACGTCAATAGAAGAGGCAAGTGTGAGTCGCCCCAGTCGTACTCCTGGTCTTTACTGGGTAAAAGGTTATCCAAAGGAGTTTCTGATGCAAGTGCAAATATCAAAGATTTCTTCTGAGTTCTTGAGCTTCATGTTAGTAATGGGTAGCTGCTTTTGGCTTCTTACTCTTTCCTAGGTATCAGGGCTCCAAGTTCATGAACATCTAAGTCATTACCCTGGCACCCCTTCCTGGACTCATGTGTAAGCCATTTATTCAACCTCTTCAAGCCTCAAATTTCTCATGTGTGTTCATTACTGTAACAAAACACCTGAGATAATTTGCTTATAGAGAGAAAAGATTTATTCTGGCTCACAATTTTGGAGGTTCCAGTCCATGATCAATTGGACCTGTGGCTTTGGGCCCATCACAGCCAAAGTATGTGGCAGAGCAAAATCATTCACTTCTTTTATGTTCAGAAAGCATAGAGATAAAGAGGAAGGGGCACAAAATTCAACTGGAGGGGATTTCCCCAATGACCTAAAAACCTCCAACTAGACCACAGCTCTTAAAATTTTATCACTTCCCACTGGCACGACCCTAGGGAACAGGTTGTTAACATGACAGGACATTCTAGATCCAAACTAGGCACCACTTTTACATTGGGGACAGTAATAATTACAACTACTTCAGAATGTCAAGGGCAATCATCTAGTTTTACAGTCAATTTCTCACTGGGGTGACCATGGGACAATGACTTGGTTGGTTAGAGAGAGTCTGACTGTGCTTAATGATGCACAGAAGTAAGTTCACCCAGCAGAACTAATGCCAATATTGGGATAAGATCAGGACAGGTATTGGGGTTCAGAGCTAAGAAGAAACCATCTACAAACTAGAGTAGACTGAAAGTGGAATAAATTCTCACCAGAGTTTTGGGCTACATCTTCCAGGAAGTATTAAGGTCAAAGCCAGATGAGCACACACTCGTAGGAGGATATGGAAAGGAAGTTCTTAGATTAGATAGAGGATTCAACTGAACAAATTTCTTTGAATGGTACTTACAGGGATATAATCCTCTTTCCCCAAGATGATCTCCTCATAAAACCTATCAAAATCCATGGTCATCTTATTTATGTAAATACTGACATACTCTACTGCCTGTGCCTCTCACCGTCAACTCCACCAAGGCAGGACTTTCTCCCAGGTGTACCTTCAGCACCTAGCCCAAGGTGAGCCCTGAGTAAATAGTTGACAGACAAAGGAGTGAGTGACTGAAGGGTTCCTGAGACTCCTTTCCCTACAAAGTCAATGAGACATCAGGCTACCTTTGAAGATACTTCTTTTAAAAACACAAAGAAGTTATTTTGATATAATTGGGCAAGACAAAGAATACAAGGAAAAGAAAATAAAAATGACATGATCTTGTGTATAGAAGCCCCTAAGTGATCCACAAAATAATCTATTAGAACTATTAAGCTGAAGCTCTGATACTAAAGAGAATTCTTCAAGTTGAAACTAAAGGATGCTAAATAGCAACAAAAGAAAAGAGTAAAGTCACTGGTGAAGGTAAGTAGGTAATAAGTTCAGCATTATGTAAGACTGTAAGAGGATGTGTGAATCACTTTTAACTCTAGTATAAAAGTCAAAAGACAAAAGTAGTAAGACTAGCTATAGCTACCAAACTTAGTGGATAAACAATATGAAAGACATGATTTTTAATGACAATAGTATAATTGGAAGGTAGAAAAGAACACTTTGCTTTTGGTATGTGGTTGAAGTTAAGTTGTGAATAGCTTAACATAAACCCCTATACTGACAAGATGAGCTTCATGGTCACCTATAGTAGATACTCAAAAGAGAAAAGAGTCAAAACACATCACCATAAAAAAATTATCAAAAATAAAGACAGCAAGGGAAGAGGAGAGATAGAAAATAACAAAATGGTAGCAATAAATCCTTGTCTATCAATAATTTATGTAAAATTAATTCAACTGCCAAGTCAAATGACATAGAAAAGATGAGTGTATTAAAAACAAAACATGAGATCCAACTATGCGCTGTCTAAAAGAAACTAACTTCAGACTTGAGGACCCATACAGACTGAAAATGAAAGGATGGAAAAAGATATTCCATGCAAAGGAAACCAAAAGAGAATAGAATGGCTGTACTTATATCAGACAAGATAGACTTTATGTCAAAAACTGTCAAAGAGGCAAATAAAATCATTAGACCATAAAAGGGTCAATCCAACAGGAAAATATAATACATACCTACATACACACCATCAGAGCACTTTAAATACTTGAAGCAAACATTAATCAATCTAAGGAAACAGGCAGCAATGCAATATTAATAGGAGTCTTCAATACCCCTCTTTCAAAAACAGAGAGAATATCCATGCAGAAAGTCAATAAGGAAACAGCAGACTTCAACCATACAACACACAAAATGGACCAAATAGGCATGTTCAGGACTTTCCACCCAGCAACAGCAGAGGACACACTCTTGTTAAGTGTAAAAAGAACATTTTCCAAGACAGATCATGTGTTAAGTGACCAAAACCAGGCCCCCAAGATTTAAGAAAACTTTTACCAAGTATCTTTTCAGATCATAATAAACAGAAACACAAAAACCAGTAGAGAAGGAAAACAGAGAAATTCACAAGTAGATGTTAATTAAACAACACATTCTTCAATAACTATTGGGCCAAAGAGGAAAAATCTAAGGGCAAAATTAGAAAGTATTGCAAGAGAAATAAAAATGAAAATACAGCATAAGAAATCTTCTGGGATGTAGCAAAAAATGGTTCCAAAAGGGAAGCTCATAGCAATAAATGTCTAGGAAGATCTTAAATCAACAACTTAACTTTAGTTCCCAGGGGACTAGATAAAGAAGAAGAACTAACCCATCCAAACCAAGCAGAAAGAAGGACATAACAAAAATTAAAGTAGAAATAAATAAAACTAAAAATAGAAAAAATGATAGAAAAAAGTCAATGAAACTGAGTTGTTTATTAAAAAAGTAAACAAAATTAAAAGACCTTTAGCTATCCTAGGAAGAAGAGAAAAAATTCAAATAAATATAGTCAGAAAAAAAATGCTACATTACAACTGATGTCACAGAAATAAAAAGCATCTTAAGAGATTATTATGAATATGTCAACAAAGTGAATAACAGAATAAATAGATTAATTCCTAGAAACATCACCCCCAAGAATGAGTAATTAAGAAAGAGAACTATAAGAAAACCAAATAAGGAGACTATATCAGTAATCAAAAACCTCTCAAAAAGAAAAGCCCAGAACTGGCCCAGATGACTTCATTGGTAAATTCTATCAAATATTTAAATAAGAATAAGCACTCATCCCCAAATATTCAAATATACTTCCAAACTCATTTTGAGGCCAGCATTACCCCCAACATCTAAGTCAGAATAAGACACTGCAAGAAAAGAAAAGCACTGTGATTTTAGGTTTATCCCTGGTGAGGTAGATGCATAAATCCATAATAGAATACTAGCAGATCCCATCTTATTTTGAACATTACACAATTGGACCTATGTAAAACATCATATACCTACATAAATATGTACCATTTATTGATTGATTAAATGTTAACTTAAAAATAAATCCAGTAAACTGAATTAAACATCACATTAGAAGGGTCATTCTTCATGATCAATTAGAATTTATCCCTGGAGTTCAATGATGAATCAACATGGGCAGATCAGTAAATGCAATACACCACACTAACAGTACAAAGTAAACACCATATGATCATCTCATCAGATGTACAAAATCTATTTGAAAATGTTCAGCACTCTTTGTGATCAATTCTCTCAGCGAACTAATTCTAGAAGGACTTCACCATAACATAATAAAGGACACACATGTAAACCCACAACTAGCATCATACTCAAGGGTGAAAAATTGGAAGCTTTTCCTCCAAGATCAGAAGTAAGATGAGGATGCCCACTTTCACCACTTCTCTTCAACCTAGTAGTTAGAGCCCTAGCCACAACCATTAGGCAAGAAAAAAAAAGTAAGTGGAGTGCAAATTAGGGAAAGAAAGAAAATTATCTCTTTTTTCAGATGACATGATCTCTTATGTAGAAAACCTTAAAGGCTACCCCCCCCACACACACAGAGAGTCACATACACACAGTGGTTAGAACTAATAAATGAATTCCATAAATGTTGAGGATATAAAATCAATATACACAAATCAGTTGCATTTCTCTGCACTAACAATGAACTATCTAAAAAGGAAACTGGCTGAAAAGAATCCCACTTACAAAAAGAATAAAATACTCAGGAATAAATTTAATCAGGAAGGGAAAGACTTGCACACTGAAAACTATAAAACACTGTGGAAAAAATTAAAGAAGATACAAATAAATGAAAAGACATCCTGTGTTCATGGATAAGAAGATTTAATATTGTCAAAATGTCCATGATATCCCCCAAAGTCATCTATAGAGTCCATCTCTATTAAAATCTCAATGACTTTTTTTACAAAAGTAAAATAATAATAATAATAATAATAATAAATAATAAATAATAATTCCTATGGGAAACAAAGACCATGAAAGACCAAAGCAATCTTGAAAAAGAACAAAACCACAGCCTCATACTTCTGATGCCAAAACATATAACAAAGCTGTAGTATTAAAATAGTAAGATATTCACATTCAAAACAGACATACAGAGCAGTGGAACAGAATAGGGAACCCACAAATAAGTTCACACAAATACAGTCAATTGATTTTTGGTAAGGGTACCAAGAATGCTCAATGAGAAAGGAATAGTCCCTTAAACAAATGGTGTTGGGAAAATTGGATATAAATGCAAATGAATATATATATGCTAATATATATGCAAATGAATGAAATTGGACCTTTATCTTACATCATATAAAAATCAACTAAAAATTCATTACAGATTTAAGCATGATACCTGAAACTATAAAAATCCTTGAAGAAAATGTAAGGAAAAAACTTGAGGACATGGATCTTGGAATGATTATCTGGACACAATACAAAATGCACACACACAAAAATAAACAAGGAGCACCACTATGGGGGAGACATGAGGTGTTCCCCAAAAGCTCATGTGTGTGAAAATTCGAGAATGTTAGAGGTGACATTATTGGATTTCTAAAGCCTTAACCTGAGCAGTGCATTAATCCACTTGAATGGATTAACTGGCTGGTGACTGTAGGCAGGTAGGGTTGACTAGAGGAAGTAACTCACTGGGGGCATGCCTTTGGGGTATGTATTTTATCCCTGGTGAGCAGAGTTCTTTCTCTGTTTCCTAGAGCCACGTCCTGAGCTGCTTTCTTCCACCATGCTCTCCCGCCATCATGCTCTGCCTCACCTCATGTCCACAGCAAATGAGTCAACCATATGCATATTAAGACCTCTGACATCATGAACCCTAAATAAGCATGTCCTCCTCTAAGATGGTTCTTGTTAGGTCTTTTAGTCAAAATGATGAAAAAGTGACTAAAGCAGAGACTACTACGGGACACTTGGCACAGCAAAGGGAACAATCCACAGGGTGAAGGGGCAATATGGGAGAAGAATATTTACAAAGCATGTATCTGATAAGGGGCTAATATCCAAAATCCACAAGGAACTCCTTCACAATAGCCAAAGACAAAACACCACACCTAGTACTACGGGGTGTGTTGGCACATGCCTATAATCCCAGCTACTTGGGAGACTGAGACAAGAGGATGGCGAGTTCAAGGCCAGCCTCAGCAACGGCGAGGCACTAAGCAACTCAGTGAGACCCTGTCTCTAAATCAAACACAAAATAGAGCTGGGGATGTGGCTCATTGGTTGAGTGACCCTCAGTTCATCCCAGGTACCCCCCACACACACCAAAAAAAATGCACCATGCCTATAATTAATAATAAAAGGAAAGGGTAAGAATAACAAAACTCACAGATAATCTAACTTAGTAATATCTCGAGATTTTATATTTGCTTCAAGCAGATCTTTTATTATATCAGAAATAAAGTTTTACATTGGAGTTGAAGACCCCTGTGTACTCCTCTTCAGTCATACCCCACTCCCCACTCCCCAGAATAACCACCATCCTAATGAGGGAGTTCATAAATCCCACATGCATTTTCATATTTTCATTCCATTTCATTACATATCCAAAAAAACATACAGTATCGCCTTATCACCCGATTCATGCTACCGTACTGTGAATCTTTCTTTACACGATTTTAGTCCACTTTAGGCCTTTTGAGGGTCATCAAATCTCAACATTAATATTAATCATCCACATTTCTACTCCATTCATTATGCTGAGTAGGAAATAGCCCCTCTGATATGGACTTCACCCGGTATGGACCCATTCTACACAGACTGAAATCGTGTGTTTCTGTACTAGGTCCTGCCTGGCTAGGGACACTCCAGCGCTGGGCCCTTGACATTTTTTCCAGTTTCTCTAGAGCACTGTCTTGTACGGGGCTTCCAGGTCCTGGGGAAGACAAGACTGAAACCAGACACACACGGCCAGATTGCCATAATTCACTCCCTGCCACCCAGGTCAGAGGGTTCCCAACTCCCCACACCCCCACCCACACAAAACACTGCCAGCTTTGACTCTGTTCTAGTATGCTTGTGATTTCCACGTCCACCTCCCTGATGACTAGTGACATTGAGCATATTTTCGTGTTTGCTGGTCTCTGACCTCTGATAGGAAATGCATTGCCATTCATTCTTTTGTCTTATTCTATTAGGTTATTCGCCTTTCCTTAAAAGTTGAAGGAATTCTCTCTATGCTCTAGGTCCTAATCCTTGGTCGGTTATGTGTTTGTAAATAATATCTCCCAGACTCTGATTTACCTGTTGTACTTTTTAATATTGTCTTTTATGCTTGTTTTTAACTTAATATAACTAAATGAATCAAGTCTTTTTTTCCCTTATGTTTTAGTCTTTACCGTTTTGAGAAATTCTTGCCAATTTAAAAAAAAAAAATCACACCTATCTTCTACATAGGTTACAATTTATTTTTAATTTTTATTATTTTAGTTTTGCTCTTTACATTTAGATCTTGATCTACCTGGAGTTGTGCCTGGCTGGGATGGGGCACTGAGATTCCATGTCATCTGTCCCCACCCTTCCCTCAGCAGAACTGCCTGAACTTCTGGTGCTCTCACTGATGTGTAAGGCCACCTCTATCATATGTCAGTTCTCCACGTATGCACAGGGCTGGGTCTAAGTTCTGTCTTCTATTCCTGTTTGTTATTATAGCTTTATAAAAAGTCAAAACACTTGGCAAGCTAATCTACCCACCTAGATCAGTCCTGCCATTTCTTATTCCTTGTGAGATTTTCTCATTCAGCTTATTAAATTCCCCCAAATTAATTGTTGGATACTATTTGAAATTGTAATGAATTATTGGAATAATCTGAGAGAATGAACTACTTTATTCCGTCGAGTTTTTTCTTCCATAAACATCCTCCATGGCCCCCTCTATTCAAACCTTTTATGGGCACCAATTACATTTTGAAGTTTCCTCCATGAAGACCTCTGACATCTGTTATCAGATTTATTTACAGTTACTATATCCTTTTGTTACTCTTACAAATTACATATTTCTCAAATTCCATCTTATACTGCCTGTTGCGATGGGTGACAATGGTTTCCATGTACTTAGCATGTATACAGCCATGTGGCTGAACGCCCATCGATTCTGACTCTCTGTGTGTGAATTCCCTTGAATTTTCTAGATAAACAATCTCATCATTTTCAGGTAATTTCAGTTTTGCTTCCCCTTTGAAAATTCTTGCACTTCTTACTTCCTTTATCTTATGATAGTGGCTCAAGTAAAAAATTGAGAGAAAAGAGCAATAGCAGACCTTCTCCGCCTTTCTCAACTTTAAAGAGACTTATTCTCTTTAAATAAGAGGAAGAGGAAAGGAGAGAGGTACTGAGTTATAGGTAGATCTGAATAAGAGTTCTGGGCTGCTATCACACAGTAGGATGGCTATAGAAGACAACCATGCACTGTATATTTCAGAAAGCCAGAATAAAGGATTTTAAATATTTCTATCCTAACAAATTATGCTCATAAATAAAAAGTGAACAAGAAATCAAAGACAAATGTTTGCACAGATAGATATGTTTAACCTGATAGAAGCCTTCCACAATGTCTAATGAATCAAAATGTCACATGGAACCATATATATATATAATCTTTATGTATCAGTTAAAAGTTCCTGGATGGGGTGGCACATGCCTGTAATCTCAGAGGCTAGGGAGGCTGAGGCAGGATGATTGCAATTTCAAAGCCAGCCTCAGCAAAAGCAACTAAGCTAAGCAACTCAGTGAGACCCTGTCTCTAAAATAAAATACAATAATAGTAGGGCTGGGGATGTGGTCAGTGGTCAAGTGCCTCTGAGTTTAATTCCCACTATACCACTCCCTGCAAAAAAAAATTGTTAACAAACATGGAGACTGATTCTAATGTTTTACCATTTCTGGTGCTGTCATAGGGTTTTTTTTTAAATGGTTGCTCTCTATTAAGTTAAAAGGCCTGATTTCTATTTCCAATTTCCTATGAGCATGTATTATGAATAAATACAGAATCTTCACTGCTCATCTGGTGAATGACATGAATAGATTTTTCAATGGAAGGCCCTTCTTCCATTTCCCAAATAATCCAGACTTGTCATGATTCACCTACCTCTATGCATTGCTGGACTCGGCTAATACCCCCCCCCAGAATTTTCATGTCTGTTTGGAAATAAGGTGACCTTTGGTCTTCTTGGGCTGTCCTTTTCTGCTTTGTATAAAAACTGAGTGGCTTGGGAAAGTGAGTCAGAGAGCAGGTCCTCCCTTCTAATCTCTGGAAAATTCTGTATAAGATGGGGAGAACTGTTCCTTGAATCTTTGGGAGAACTCTTCTTGTAAAGCCATCTGGTTCTGGAATTTTGGGTAGTATTAAGCAGAGAAGATTTTAAAACTACTGATTCCATTCTTTAAAGGTTAGAGGCCTATTCAGATTCTGTTTGTTTTCAAGTTTTGCCAGTTGACATTTTTCTGTTTTATGGGTTTTGTTGTTGCTGTGAGCTATTTTTAAGCTCTGGTCTACCCAAAGTCATGTGCCTTTATTTCAGTCTCAATGTGACTTACTTGTGTCCCCTCAGTTATTTTTTTTCTTTCATCTGAATTTGTGTGTTTTCTTGGTCATTTCATAGAACCAGCTAGATTTGTTGATTCCATTTTATGTTTATTGTTTTCTATTTCAAACATGTTCCCTCATATTCTGACTGCCTCCTTCCTTCAACAGGCTTTGGTTTTAGCTGGGTGCTTTTTAAGTCATTTGCTCATTAAATTCAAACATTTCTCCTCTTCTAATGTAAATATTTATTCCCCTCCACATACTGATTTAGCTGCATTCCTGAAGCTTTGATATGTAGTTTTCATCTCTCCATACTAAACATAAATATGCATTATCCTGGTGTCTTGGGGTGATAGGTTCTAGGGTTCCTGCCCCAGGATACCAAGATCCGCAGATGTTCAAACCTTTTATATAAAAGGGTGTTAGTATTTGCATATAACCTATGCAATCCTCCCATATACTTTAAATCATCTAGATTACTCATAATACCTAACAGAATGTAAGTGCTATGTAAACAATTGTTATACTGTATTGTTTGGGGAATAACAATGAGTAAAATGTCTGCACATGCTCAGTACAGAAAAAAATTGTTTTTCAAATGTTTTTCCATCCTTAATTGGTTGAATCCATAGATAGATTACAATCAGAAAATCATCTGTGTAATTACTAACTTGTGGCTGAGACAGGATTTTGTTGTTGTTGCTGCTGTTGTTGTTGTTGTTGTTTTGGGGAACCAGGGATTGAACTCAGGGGCACTCAACCACTGAGCCACATCCCTAGCCCTATCTTGTACTTTATTTAGAGAGAGAGTCCCATTGAGTTTCTTAGTGCCTCACTTTTGCTGAGGCTGGCTTTGAACTTGCGATCCTCCTGTCTCAACCTCCCAAGCCACTGGGATTACAGGTGTGTGCTACCATGCCTGGCTGGGACAGGGATTTTGCTACTCATATTTCATGTGTGCTTGAAAATAGTGTGGATGTTCTTTCCTTCACTTTCTGTCTCCCACCCCAAGTTTTCTGAAGTTCTTGAGTGTGTCTGCTGAACCCAGTAAGTGTTAGAAAAAGCTAACATGTCCGCATAATATGCTTCTTTGAGACTGTCTTCTAAAACAAAAATTTCCATTGAGCATCCATGGGGTATTAACAAAATTCCTCCTCTAAACACTCTTCCCTTACCATCCAACCCAGATTGTCTGCAGAAGTGCTCTGGACATTTCTAAGCTTTCCATTCTTCTTCTAGAACCCCAGCAGTAGGGAGTGGATTTTCGGTTGGAGGTTTGTTTTTCAAAGCCTTTCTCTGGAGAGGAACTGAGACCCATCATGAGCTCTAAGAAGGAGGAGGATCTCCGAAGCTCTCTGCACTCCAGACCAAGGACTGCCTCCCACAGCAGTGCCAGGCCACTGTGAGGATTATGAGGGAGCATTGAAACTCTACAGGTGAACCCTGCAGGAGATGGTGGAGAATTTTCAAGTGATTTAGTTATTGTTAAATCTATTGACTACTTGTGAAAATGCAAATGAACAGGACACAAGATTTCAAACGAGGTAAAAATTAATTCAAACAAAATATCAAGGAGTTGGCATTTGTCATCTCTTAGATCAGTCCTGGGGAGAAAGTGGTGGCATTTGAGGCTTTGCAGGGAGGCAGAAAACTGTTATAAACTTAGAAAAGGGACTTAGCCAAATTCAAAAACCCATCCTGAGTACAATCCATACCCTCCTACAGGGGTGGTGATACCAACTTGGACCAGGGGCATCCTTTTCCTTGGCATTCCTTGGGTAAGCAAAAAAACAATGCACAGCCTCCACAGGTGGGCGGAGCCACGTGGCTGGCTCAGCCAATGGACTGTGAGTAGAAATGAATCTCACCTGGCACCAGCACAAAAGGACAGGTGCGGACTCTGTTGATGAGACTCTGGAGTGGCAAACTGTGGCATGGGATTGCAATGCTGGGCCTTCTTCAGCTCATCCTTAAGTGACTGTGAAACGTAGCTGGGCAGCAGTGGCTCACATCTGTCATCCCAGACGCCCGAGAGGCTGAGGCAGGTGTATCATGAGTTCAAAACCAGCCTCAGCAAGAGCGAAGCACTAAGCAGCTCAGTGGTCCATTTTGTCTCTAAATAAAATACAAAAATAGAGCTGGGGATGGGGCTCAGTGGTCCATTGCCTCTTAGTGAAATACCCAGTACCCCCCACCCCACCCCAAAAGTGATTGTGAAATATAGTAGATAACAAACAACCCCCAAATGCTCAGTGGCTGAACACAACAGAAGTTTATTTCTTATTTCTTGTTCATTTACATATACAACAAAGGATGTTTATCAACTTGAGCCTGGATGATCATAATGCTCTATGAAGATTTATATCAAATGAGATTCAGGGTAGCATTACTTATAATAGTATAATAATTTTAACAGCACCCTAAATTTCAAAAATAAAAATAAAAATAGGAAATAGACAAGGAAATTATGGCCTGAGATAGAATACTATAATAAATAGAATAAATATTTTACAACAAATAGAACTGATACATTGAAAATCTTTAACAGCAATTAATGAGTTTTCACAATAAAATATTTAGGGAAAAAGGCAGACTGTTTAAGGATTCATACAGTGTTATCGCATTTTTGCTCAAAAAAAAATGGACATAAATGCAGGGCATGAAAAGGCACAGACCTGGCAGTGTTGGTAGTGACCATGGAAATGAGGCAACACAAGATTAATGACCGAAAGGCCAGCAGGGAGCTTGAAAGAGGGAACATAGAATATGAGCTGAGAGATGCTATTACATATAAGATGGAAAAGATAAGTAAGGACTGTCTTCCCCAAACCAGAGGAGCAGCAGGGGGACTAAGTCCTGAGTGGTTGTGGGAAGGATTTTATTAAGCAAGCATACCCATGACGGGTGACATCATTGCAGGAAGCACTCTGCCAGTGGATTCCTTTATTTTCCTTTGTTTTTACTGACAATACTCACAACCTTGTTGAGCGTAGTTAACGGACACAAAGAGGGGAGTGGTGCCTCTTTAAACATGCAGGCAGATGTCAAGAAGTATTCTTTGGCTTGCTAAACTTAAAATCAGTCTTAAGGTGTGGATGACTAGGCAGGCCATAAAACATCACAGACAACTTGAACTTGCCATCACCCGAGGTTTGCAAAATACGCCTAACCTTGTCTGTCCAGGAACATCATGTGCTAAGGGAGGGTGTTGTCTTATAGAGAAATAGGATACTTTCTCAATTATCAGGGCCTGTTCCAGAAAAAGGCTAGGGAGTGGAGGTGAGTTGTTTTATTGTTTTGTTTAGATGAGGCCAGTCAGATGGATCAAAGCCCTTTCTGTTTCTCAGCCACTAATTAAGAGTTGCAACTGTTTCTTCTCTGGGGAAGTCCCTAAGGCTAAGGAGGGACTCACTCATCTTTGTGGGTTTTCCAGAGATGACCACAGTAGAAGTCCACATCTCAGCACCCGCGTCTCCCACACAGGGACTGATAAACCTTATTTGGAGCCTATAAATGCTTTTGTGTGACACCCACAGCTCCTGATTGTCACCAGCTGGGAAGTTACCAGTGTTCTCTTCAGTTGCAGCAAGAGCAATGGATATATTCAAGGTAGGGCTAAAGATTCTGACCATCTCTAACTCAAGATAGTTTAAGAGGGTTTCCTGAGGATATTTAAGAGAGGAAGTACGAAGCTAAGGGAATTGGGGTGTGTAAGAAGTTGGAATCATTTTGGGGGCACAGCCCAAAGCCACTAATAATTAGAGCAATTAATGATCTTTGTAATTCATTTGGTACATTGAATTTAGCACTTCCTATGTGCATTGTTCTGGACCCTGAGGACAACGTGGTTCTGGTGTAGTGAAGGTTACCATCCACTAGGGGATGCAGAGATTTACAAACTGCAGTGACAGGGGAAGGCCACAGGGCACCAAGCAGGGAAACAACCTTGAGCTCTGCCCTGGACAATGAGCCAGAAATCGTGGGCAGTTTAATCAAAGATGCACGTGGCAGCACAGGGACAGTCTACTGCAGTCCACAGAAGCCCAGAGCAGAGATACTATAGAGAAAGCCCGAACTGGGCAGACTTGACCAGACTCAGTGGCCCATCTTCACAGATTGGTTAAGATCTACCTGAGAGGAGTGTGGCCTCTGCCCAACTGCTGCAGAGATCCCTAGGGCTCTGCAGCTAATGGCTGTCATCTAGCTGTGTGCTCTATGGCTGATGCCACAGCTGTGAAGGGCAGCAGAGTCACAAGCCTCTGTGACTGCCACACAGAGTCACATGTGCGATAGTGTGCTGACAGCCCTAGAGGTGGGAACAGGTGGTCACTTGAAAAATTGGGGAAAAGAATTAATTCATAAAAAGGGATCATTTTAATTCCATAAGAATTTCCCTTCTGATCCTTTGGGAGATGATTCTCCACAGATGATTCACAGCTCTGGAGGCATGAGGAGGAAGGGATCACCTGAGCCTTTGTTCGAGGATATCTTTGCAAGAATGCTTGGAAGATGAAATAAAGATAGGCCTACTTTTCTGAGTCACAAAGCTAATGCCTTCCTGCAGAAGAAAAGACAGGCTTCGTACCAAAAGTATGCATTCCCTAAGCTCAGAATGCAATCCACTGCATGTCCAGGAGTCTCTTGACCCTCCTCACATTGTCCAGAGGGAACTGGGGATCACTGTCCTGTGGGATCCTCTGGTTACTGCTACTCCTACCAGTAACAAACTTTCTTTTGTTTTTGAACTAAGAGTTTTGTATCTTCTGCCAGCACCTAGGAGACTCTTGCACATTAATTTCTTAGCTTGTAAGCAGGGTAAAATCTCAGTTCCTGCAAAGTCAGACTTGTTGGAAGAGTAAACACCATGAAGTCAGTGCCCCACATGCCCAGGCTGCCAGAGTCAACCATCCAAAGATTGAAAATATAGTTAGGCCTTCAATGGCTGTATCTGTACTGAACATGTACGGACTTCTTTTTATTGTCGTTATTCCCTAAACAATATAGTGTGATGATGATAAGATGAAATTTACATTGAATTAGGTATCATAAATAACCTAGAGATGTTAGATCTAACATCTAATGGACAATGTGCAGAAGTTATGAGCAAATACTGTGCCATTTTATGGAAGAGACCTGAGCATCCACAGAGTCTGTGTCTGCAGAAGGTGGTCCTGGAACCAACCCCTACAGGTGAGGAGGTATGACTGTATACATAAGAGCATCAAGGTAGAGAGAAAAGGCAGAATAGTCAGCAATATAACCAGAGCAGTAATGGTGTGAGGAAGATTCCTGTCCCCAGGGAGACCAAGTTCCATCAAATGGAGGCTTCCAGGCAGGACCTCTCTCTGCATTTTGAAAATTGTACAGACTACATTTCCCAAGTCAGATTGAGGGAAATAACTGGGAATCAATGTACATTTCTATGGCCTGGCTATAAATAACCAATATTTGTTTTTAAATAATGACAGTGAAAGGCTGTCCCAGGATCTCGTTGCTGGAGTTATTTATAGGTTCTTATGACAACCTAACGGGACAGATCACATTCCAGTGCTGCAAAGCTCTTGCTCATAAGATAGGCTCTCATGGAGGCCAACCCTTCCCTGAGAAAAATGTGCCACCCCATGACCTGAACAGCCACAGGTGCTATTCAATGAGCACTTTGCTTATTAAAGTAACACAGAGAAACAGACCAAAGGACACAGATTCCCACCATGTTCAGCCATCGACCCCCAACTCCTGACGCAGTGTTCCTCGTGTTTCTTGACCATTTGTTTTCTCTTCTCTCACATCACTGTCATCTGGCCTCAGTTTTCTGTGCCAAGGAAGGGCAGTGGCAAGCCTGCTCATCAGCCCGCAGAGAGTTCATGGCTACTACCAGGTACTGTTTTCATGCTTGGCTTTCAAGAAATGGTGAGCCAAGGGTTTCATCTTAAAGTCCTGAATCGGGAGGTGAACAGGCCTAGTCTCCCCAGTGTTGACACCCTCAAGCTTCTCCTTCTCAGTCGGGGCTATTCCTCTGGTCTGAAGTGTAACCCCACCCAGCCCGCCATTCTGTTCCCTAACCCGGGACCAGAGTGGAGTAAAGGAAGGGTCTACATGAAACAGGCCCCTTCTGGGAGTCACATAGACAAAAGAGTGACCTTCAGGAGACATCTGGGAATCTCCATAACTTGGTCCCCCAAAGCAGAAAAGCAGGAAGCATTGGCAAAAAGATTGTCTCAAACCTTAATAGTCTATAATGTTTTCCATAGGCTTTTAAAAATAAATATCATGCTTTACTTAATTTCTATTATTATTATTATTTTTAATTGGTAGATGATGACAGATTCAAGTGCAGCTACTTTATCCTAGTTCCTCCAGTGGGGTTATGGCTCAGGTCTGGAGTGTCCCCCAAAGTGTGGTCCTCAGTGCACTGATGTTCAGAGGTGGGGCTCTTAGGAAGTAACTGGATCCTCAGGGCTCGAACACCACCAGTGGATTAACCCATTGATGCAGTAATAATCTGATGGCTTTATTGAGAGGTGGCTGAAACTATAGGAGGTGGGGCTTAGTTGAAGGAAGTGGGTCCCTGGAGCCGCACCCTGGAAGGGAATATCTTGTCCCAACCTCTCCCCTCCTTCCTTCCTTTCTCCTTTTCTCTCTCTTTCCTTTCTTCCTTTTTCCTGGCCACCGTGAGGTAAGCAGCTCTGCTATCATGCTGCCTTCCACCCTGATGTTTCTGCCTCACCTCAGACCCAGAAACAGTGGAGCCCGCTGATTGTGGACTGAGACCTCTGAAACTGTGAGCCAAAATAAACTTTCCTCATTTAAGTTGCTTCTCTCAGGTATTTTGTTACAGCAACAAAAAGCTCCCTAATATAAATGGTAGCATCTTGGCCAAATTTGATTTCCCAGTCTGGACACTGGCATTGATATAATCTATGAATTGTACTCAGATTTCCCTGGTTTTGTGTGTACTGTGTGTGTGTGTGTGTGTGTGTGTGTGATTGTCTACACAATCTTCTCACATGTGCACATGGGTATATCCACCCTTGCCAAGATTCTAAGGTATATCACCCCAGGGGTGTCTGGTACTGCCCTTTTATAACCACATATACAACTCTCCTCCCCCAGTTAACTTCATAAAAACAAAAATATTGTTTGGAATATAAAATGGGACAGTGGTTGAGCCCTTTCTTATCAGACTAAATGTGTGACTCCCATATTGAATCCGGCAATGGTGCTCTTGTGTGTTCATCCTAGAGAACCAAACATGCACTTTCATTCAAAACCTCGTGACAGGGATCCCTGGCCCTGAATCCATGCAGCCTGTGCATTGATCCCTACCAAGAAGCAGCAGCAGAGCAGAGCTGTGGAGCCAGGAGCATGGGCCTGGGTGGCTGAGGTGCAGGTGGCAGCATGGGCCAGGTCTCACAGATCCCACCAAGCCTTTGTGGGCCTGGCAGGTGAGCCAAAGCATGTGGACCTATCATCCCACCACACATTGGCCAGGCCTATGCACACACCTGCTCCACATAGTACAGCAGCTCCAGACCCCAGAAACCCCTCCACACCTGCACAATTCATGACCTCACCCTCCTAGTTCCTAAGAAGCAGGAGAAAATGGAAGGAAAGCAAACCTGAGTGGGACTCGGGCTGACCAATAGTGTTGGTACTTTACAAACCCTAATTAGCATAATTCTGGACCAATAACATGGGTATTTTTTTCAAACCCTAATCAGCCTAAGTTTGGACCAATCACCTTGACCCAAGTGCTATACAGACTCCTGGACTGGCACCTCTAAGGGCAACTCCTGTCTGTCCCCTTTCATCCTGTGGGAGTTCTGCTTCTGCGCACACTTGAATAAAAACCTATTCTTATATTCTGACACCACTCAGCCTGGTCTCTGGATTTCTTTATTCAGATTCACGAGACAGGATGCTCCAACCCTGGAGGACAACATCCACCACTGATGGCTGACCACTCCTTGGCTGCAGAGGCTGCAGCTCATGCAGGCCCCACCTGCCAGGAGAAGGGGAGAGACTCCAGCTTCACTGACCCCTGGGTTTCCCAGAGGCTTTATTTGTAATAGTCAAAACCTAGAGACAGCTCCGATATCTTTCAGTGGGTGCATGGGAGAGCAAACTGTGGCATGCCCTCTCATGAAAAATGAACCACTGAATATAAAATGACTCATAGGAATCTAAAGGATATTTTTCTAAGTGAGAAAAATCAATCCCCAAATATGACATACTTTCTGATTCCATTTCTATATCATTCTTGGAAAATGGATCTTAGAAATGAACACGGAGCAGCTTTTGATGACTTTTTACCCTGGCTTTGGAAAAGATGAGACATTCACAGCTACAGCCATCAACCTGTGGGTCCAGAATGGCCTGCAAAAGCATCTCATTGGCCACCTTAGCCTATTTCCTCTCTATTATCCCAAAGCTATCTAGTTCATGCCTACTCTGGCTGAGATACTAAAGAGCTACAAAGAAATCCAAGATCCGACTGTGGAAGTTAGTTTTATGCAATTTATCTGGATTCAACATGAGTTAGCTAAAATTGTCTTTCATGTGCCCCTTCCATGTAGACAGCTGGCCAAAAGAGGGATTCTGCCTGGGATGTGCAAAGCAGAGAGTCATCATGATTCTCTGTGGATACAAGCAAACACAGAACTGTTCTCCCTCCCTCTGCATCCACCTCTTCTTGCTGACCCCCAGAGGCCACGGCCTAGCAGAGGCTCCAGTTAAACTCTTCCACTTTGACCACATGGTCTGTCTGCATTCTCATGGGTAGCCAGGAGAGGAGATCACTTCTACATTTTTAACTCTGAATCTGTCCATCTCTGCCATGACTCCTACTGCTGCCCCTGACACACTGGGGACCTTTGGCTGGACTTCACCTCAGAAATGTTAATCTTCCACACTTTCCCACCTAGGCACTCCACCAAGCTTCCCAGTGCCCTGGGCTGACCTGCCCCTGTAGCAGTCAACAGCTTCTTCCCACCCACTTCCACCCAGCTCCTCCCACCATCCCGCCAGACCAGGTCCCTGGAGCGACTCTCTCCTTCTACATTGTAGTTCTGTTCTCCTGACGGGAGCCTGCTCTGCAAACCTCATTAGGAAGAAAAGCCCATGACAGCCAAGAGACCACAGAGGACAAGACCCAAGAGGGGGCAATTTCTGAGGACAGGAGACAGATGATTCCAGGAGTCACTGAGATCGACATGTATGGACTGGATGTGAGCAGGGCATTCTGGAAGTGGGGGGCAGGGATAGGGTGACACACAGATACAGAGACTTTACGTTGTTCTGTTGTTCACTCGGTTACTCAGCAATCACCTGCTGTGTCCTCCCTACACAAAGCTCACAGCCCTCTGGCTCTGGCTTGCAGTCACATCTGATTGTCTGCACTCCAGGACTAGTGGCTGTGCACAGGAAGCCCCCAGGATGCCCACGGGAAAGCAGAGAGACCACAACGTCCAGATGGAAGAATGAAATCCAAGCCTCTGGAGCCAGCAGCTGGTTTGCCTGGGACCAGGGCAGGTATGGAGCCCATGAAAATTCATGGTCAAAGTCATGTCTGGAGGCTCCCAGAAAGCCTCCCAGATATCCTGGAGAAGGCTGGCCCTTCCATAGGCTCTTGTTCTTGTGTTGACAAGGGTCCTCCAGGGATATTTCAACCTGCATTTTGCCCTGTGTGGCAGGCAGGACATCTGTGGGGTAAATGCGCCATCAGTCACTCTCTCAGGTAGTCTTGAGAAAACCCCTCACCCTGCACCAGCTCTCTCCTCTGCCCCTTCCAGGGGAAGGAATCTAGCTGCCCAGAATCCCTGGGGAACCCCTTAGACCTGCCCTGGGGAACTTGCCTTTGGTCTTTCGATCGCATTGCCTTACCACCAGAGCTCCACGAGTCCCAAGATCTGCCGGATGGACCAGCAAGATGCAGATCTAAGAGCGGAGAGGGAATCCATTCCAAGAAGCTGGCAGGTGGGACCCAGAGGTGCCACTAGTGTGAGTCGTAGCCTGAAGTCTGGCAGAACTGAGAACCAGAAAGAGCTTACCTTTCCATCAACTCTGAAGGCAGGTAAAAGCACCCAAGCCCCAGCATAAAGAAGTGATCAGGCAAAAAGAGTATTTCATTTATTTTTTTATTTTACTTGGGCCTGGGTCAGGCCTTCTGTTCTAGTCTGACCTTTAACTAATTGGATAAGACCCACCCACATTAGTAAAGGGTGATCTTGCCTTACTCAGTCTACCAAATAAAATATCACTGGCATATATTTTCACAGAAACACTCAGAATGTTGTTTGAGCACTTATCTGGGCATTCCATGGCTGATCAAGTTGCCACATAGAAGAAACCAACAAAACTTGAATTTCACTATAATTTATAATCTACCATAATTCGATTTTTCAGTAATCCTGTGTTCTGGTTTTCTATTGCTAAATCACAATACACACCCCTCCTCCAAAAATAACAACAGCAACAACATGAAAACAATAGAAACAATCTTAGTGTCCTCAAATGATCATTTTATACTGCTGGTAGTTTTGTGGATCAGGAAACAAAGGGTATCTCAGCTGGACAGCTGGATTCTGAACTACAAGGCTTTAGCAGGCTGTGTGGACAGGCAGGGCCCCTTGCAAACTCCTCCCTCAATCTTCCCAGCACCGTGGTCTCAGGTGGTCATACTTCTCACATGACCACCTGTGCAGGAGAAGGAAGGGGGAGGCCAGGGGCTAGATCCTGGGCTGCCACCCTTTCACTTCTTCCTCATCCTCTTGGTTCAGGTTTTACCAAAATCTGAGGAGGTGGAGAGATGGACTCTGTGGGAGGGAATTGAAGAAAAGCATGAGGTCCAGGAGACCCTGCCCTCACCTGTAGAAAGTGGAATCCACCACCTGTGTTTTGTGAATTAGAAACCTCATCTGACCAGGCAGCCACAGGTTTGCCACCGAGCCAACAGGTCACCAGAGGGGGGTGTGGCATAGCACTGAGAACAAACATTAAACAAGCATGGAGTAATGGGCAGATCTGTTGGAGGGATTTAGAGAATCAGTTACATTTTTTATCTGAGTCAACACCAATGGGTAGCCTGGAAGACCTATCAACAGGTTTGTTTTCTAAACTCACATTAGGAATTGTATTGCATTAGCTTTACAAATCTCAGTCAAGACTTGGCTGCAAAGAGGGCTAGTCTACAGGCTCTGCAGTAACATGGTGTTAGACCTCCTTCCCACATGGGAGTGAACATGCTGCTGACTGGGCTGCCGTGCCCCTCTCATGGCCATACTGGAATGCAGGTGACAGTCTCTTCCTAGAGGAGAAGTGGGACCCCAGCAGCGGCACTACCCTATGGTTTGCTAGAAAAATATAATAAAATAAATAAAAATTTTAAAAAGTCACAGCCAACATCCAGGACCTTTCACCTGCCCCAGCTGGCTTCCTCGTGATCACCTGAAGCCACGGGCACCTGAGCTGCCTCTCCATATGGATGCCTGCTGCAGACACCTGGTACCTGAGTCAGACTTGCCCATGCCTTCCAGAGGACATGGTGGACCAAGAGGGCCACTGCCTCACTTGCTGTCCCTGTAACACAGAATGGAAGGGGTCTTGTCACTCTCTAAGAAGAGGATTTTTCCTTTTACTGGCTGCTTGCTCTGTGAGACACTGGACTCAGGAAGAAGAGGCAGGTTGGATTTCTCACCTCCTGTGTGGGCACCGTGTTACGCTGGCGGGAATAGGCAGAGTGACTTGGGACTATGCCTCCTTGAGGGGGTGAGTGAGTCACCAGCCAGCAGGGCCCATCATGAGTTCAGAAATGGGTCATCAGCTCTGAAAACCAGGGGACGGTAGGTTCCATCCCTGGGTGGACAGGGGCACAAAGAGTTGGCAAAAAAAAAAACCCAAGCACAAGCAGACTCTGAGGTCAACTCCACGGGGCCCCGTGTCAAGTTCAAACTTTCAACATCAGAAAGGAGTGAGGCCAGCAGGCAGAGGAGGAGAAAAGACGTTTGGAGGGAGACAGGAGCCGCCCCAGTTCCCATAGAGCACGTGATCAGCTGTCTCTTTCCTGCAGAGCCCCAGTGACCAAAAGCCACATGCAGGCCTCTTACCACACCTAGCTGAGCACCCAGGACTCTCAACACAGTGGCTCCAACTCACCTAAGTTGGAGGGCAAATGACTTTTGGATCCCTTCTCCTGGGATCAGCCAAGATGCTGTGAGGTCACTGGGGGGCCACCCAGCCCCCGGCAATGGAGACTTTCCCTGAAGACATGAGGACCAGTCCAGCTGAGTTCTTCTGTGTCGCTGGGGTATTTTTAATCCTCTCCACTTAATCTGATTTTCCGTTGGCATGCTTTCAGGCAGAATTTCCTATTAAAATGTGCTAAAATTGTGTCTGAAAGGCATGATTACTGTACATAGAAAACTCTTCTCCAAGGCCCTGGGACCCCTCAGGCTGCACAAGACTCCACAAGCACATGAGTCTGGTCAGTGGGTGAGAAGCTCTGGCAGAGAAAAGAGGAACAGAAGGAGAGCAGGCCTTCGTTATTCCCTCCCTTGGGCCAGGCAGATGCAGGGGATGGTGGACATTCCAAGTGACCCTAATGCTGCACGTTCTACCCATTCTTTGAAGAACATTAAAAGAAAATGCTGGAGTTTGGATAGACCCAGCTGGACAAGCCATTCTTTTTTGACGTGGATAATAAGCCCCCTGCTAAAATGTACAAAGAGAAGGGTATTACCATAGCATTGAATCAAAGCAATGGAGTGAAAAGAAATATACACTTTGTGCTCAGACACAGGTTCCTCATCCACCCTCAGGTTTTATGGCCAGCAAGAGAGCTGTCCCCAAGTGAAGGGCAGTTCTCAGATCACTCAGGTAACAGGTGGTTCTCAGCTCACCTGAGTGCAGGTGGTTCTCTGTTAGCCAGGTTAATAGATGATTCCCAACCACCCAGGCTCTAGGTGGTTCTCAGTCACCCAGGTAACAGCGTGGAGCTATGATGTCAGGTGGGGGAGCCAAACTCTTAGGCAGGAAGGATCTGATAGCAGCCCAGCTCTCTCTGCCCTGCAAAGGATCACTATGCTCAATCTCTAATTTTAGAGCTCGGCATTTAAAAGATCATGTGCTTTCTAAAGTGTTTATTTTCTCTGCAGTGCTTGCGGCCTGATTGAAGTGACAGCCCTGTGCTGTTCCCTCTGCCCACACCAAGCCTGCTGCACTCTGCAGAGGTTATTTTTTACCTGCCTTGAAAAGGGAGTCTGAAATTAACAGCATTCAAGAACTGATTTTTTCATAATCTGGTTTCAACCTTGACTTCTGGAACCTTGAAAATATGTGGCCACTCAGGAAAAAGCACAGGTGTCCCCTTCCCTGCCAGGCCTTCAGGGCCATGGGATTCACCTCTTAAAAAGGTACTTTCAGAAGAGAAACCCAGCTCTCCCCACCTGCATGCCATCAACCCCCAGGGCACAGCCTTCCTCCGGCTCATGGATTCTGAGCCCATCCTGCAGGACTCTCAGGCCACCTCTGTCCTATCTCTTGTTAGCTCCTGCTCTTGGCTTCCCACCAAACTCCAGGACCCCCTCCCTCCTGCTGTAGCTCTCTAGGCTCTCCCAAGGGCATGGCTGAATGCCCACCTTTTGTTCCCTAAACAGAGGATTCTATGGTCTAGTGTTCAACAGAAAATATGGAATGGCAGCTTCTGAGAGGAAGATCAGCCCCTGCTCAGCAGAGAGCTCTAGTCCAGAGAAGGCCAGCTCCATTCCCCAGGGCTCAAGGTGAGGTGACTGATGACAGGAGAGAGAGGTGGAGGAAAGCAGTTCACATTGGTGATCAGAAAGCAGAGACAGATTCCAGCTCCAGACACAAAACATATCCCCCATAGCCATGACCCCAATTAACCACTTCCTCCAGCCACACCCCACCTGCCTCTAGTCACCACCCAGTTAATCCCATCAGGGATGAATTAACTGATTGGGTCAAGACTCTCACAACCCAATAATTTCTCCTGAAATGTCTTTCATTGTCTCACGTGTGAGCTTTAGGGAGACACCTCATATCCAAACCATAACAAGGGGACTCACTCTTTTCTATGAAACCCACTCCCATGGTATCAGCATCAGTCATTCACTCTGCCCTGTGGCCACTCACTTCTTGTTAGCTCCACGGCCCACCCTGTTGCATTGGAGGTTAAGTTTCCAACACGTTAAGCTTTGTGCATAGGGTGGGGTTGGGTGGTGCATATTCAAGCCATAGCATATGGGATGGAAGTGGGCCCTATCCCCCAGGAAAAGAATGAATCTAACACTATTTCCATGCAGAGGTAAACCTCTAAACTGACCTGGAAGATGGAATGAAAGTCTGACGACAAACCTGTGTGGAGACCACATCTGCATCTGCAGGTTCTAGGCCTTCATTTCCTGAACCTAATAATAGCATGGAGATCCCTGGCAAAGAATTAACTTCCCTTTTATTTCTAATAAGTTCCACCCTTTGAGGGGAATCTTTGGAGTTTGATATATGCACAGTTTGCCCCAAACCTTCTTAGCCAAACCTCTTCTGTCACTCCCAGAGCACTGTAGACTGCTAGACACGTGCATATCCAGAACCTGGAGGTGGCTGGCTCTCTGTTATTGTTTTCTCTTTTATTGAGGAAAACAGTGCTATGCTTTCTGGGCCTAGGGCATTATTATTTTATGGCAACCAATGGCCAAAGTTTCCAGGTTTGCTCACAGTCACTTTTTAAAATATCATAAAACAGCCCCAAGCCATGGTGTACACGTGTAATCCCAGGAACTCAGGAGGCTGAGACAGGAGGATCACACATTCCATGCAAGCCTCAGCAACTTAGTGAGGCTATAAGCAGCCTAGTGAGACCCTGTCTCAAATAAAATATAAAAGGAGCTGGGGATGTGACTCAGTGGCTAAATACCCTTGGGATCACTCCCTGGTATCCCCTCCCCCCCGAAAAAACCCCACAACCAACAGTTATAAAACACATCATTTTGTAGGTTCCTTATCTATTTCACCTCACCAGGATATCACGGAATTCTACCAATAATTTAAATTCCTGGTACAGTTACATGACCAACAAGATCAACCAGACTTCTAGAAGTCTCCTGGAAATGTCAAGTGCTCTTGTTAGCTTTGTAGAAGTGGCTCAAACCCTCTGAGAACATCATTCACTTCCAAGAGAGGAGTGGCTGCAGGAAACCTGCTCCCCCAACATGGCTACTTTGGCTCTGTCTGGTTACCTCTTTGAGTGATACTGTGTATCTCTGGGGTGCCTCTCTCTGTTTCTGTGTATAGCAGTGGAGTATATTCCGTTAGCTTCCAGTTTTATTGGTGGGACTGAATTATTTATAGCCAGAGTCAGAGATGCCAAAGCAATTCACAATGTGTGGTGGGATTCCTCTGTGGTCCCACCCAGACTGGGGGTGCAGGCGAGAAGACACACAGTGGGGCAAAGATGTTCCACATGTCCTCATGCTACAGCCATAGGGGATGCATAAGAACCATCTGAGATGTGTGTTAATTGTAGGTGACCTCCAAGATCTGCTGAATCAGGTGTTCTGGGGGTGGGCACAAGAGGAGTGCTGTTGGTCCCCACTGGGTGGGCCACTAGCCACATGTGGAGAATCACAAGCCAGCAGAGGGACAGAGAACATTCCTCTCCACAGCCTGGATCATCTGGGGACAGCACTGGATAATAGTGCTAGGAATCCCACATGTCTGTTTCCCAAGGGCTCTGGAATCTCTAAAGCCCCTGACATGATCCCAGCAGCTCTCATACTTGTTCCAATACCCCACCAATAAATGACGAGGAATGATATAAAGTCAAGGTCTGTGGGACTTAGCTGGCCTCCCAATAGAATTACATATTTTATAAAAACAGATGACAAATTTAGGAACAGGCAAAAAATCAATGGAAGCTTCAGAAATGTCAGAGTGTGGGACTATATAGGATTCATTGCAATCATAGGTATTACTCATATGAGAAACGGGGAAAGATTGCAAGAAACTGTGTTAGTCAGTTTTCATCACTATGACAAACACCTGAGGAAAGCAACTGAGAGGAGAAAAAAATTGATCTTGGTTGATGAGTTCGGAAGCTTCAGTTCTTGGTAAGCTGGCTCTAAGGCAGAAGTATCATGGTGGAAGGACATGGCAGGGGAATGCTCCTCAGTTCATGGCAGCTGGGAAGCAGAGCAGGGTTGGGGGGAGAGGTCAGATCAGGAATAAGACATATTTCCCAAGAGTACAGCCACCATGACCTGCTTCCTCCAGCCACACCCCACCTGCCTGCAGTCTCCACTGGCTCCCAGTGGCCCACTCAAATTATTAATCCTTCAGAGGGTTGATCGATGGAGGAGGTGACAGTCTTCAGGATTCAATCACTTCCCAAAAGCTCTACCCCTGGACATTGCTGCATTGGGGACCATGTCTTCAACACATGAGTTGTGGGGGGACATTCCACATCTAAACCCTAAGAGGAGACATGTCCTTGGTCCTTCCTGGCAAGTGAGCCCAAGGGCATCTGTGCTGGACCACATCTGAGGTTGACAGTAACTTTCAGGGAGATGAAATCACCGACTGATGGACACTGCCCTTCATCCTGCTGGTCCAGTAGAGCCTGTTCGAAGGAAGCTTGCTCAGCCCACTGGCCAGGATTGCTCAGCCAAAGACCGGTAGAGTCGGAGCAGAGGAACTTGTCTCCTGTGCTCTTCACCAGCCCTGATGGGTCAGTCCTCTCTTGATGCTAAAATCAACAACATTTATCCGCTCACACTGAGGTGAGTGAGGTAGGCAGGTGCCACTCACCTGGGGGGCTTTGAGTCAGGGTCTCAACTGTGGTTTCAGTCAAGGTATAGCTGGATTTCTTTTTTGGAGCAGGGTACTGGATTGAACTCAGGGGCACTCAACCACAGAGCCACATCCCCAGCCCTTTTTTGTATTTTATTTAGAGACAGGGTCTCACCAAGTTGCTTAGAGCCTCATTTTTGCTGAGGCTGGCTTTGAATTCTCGGTCCTCCTGCCTCAGCCTAATGAGCCACTGGGATTAAGGTATTCACCACCACCCACAGCTGTAAGCTGGATTTTAACTAACAGCCAGTGATACTGCAATTGAAAATAATAAATATATATTGAGTAACAAGAAATACATATGAGCAAGAAAAAACCTTTGTGTTTTCCCCCTTTATCAGGCACAGAAATACTATATTCTTCCATTCATATAAAATTTCCAGAAAAATCAATCTGTTAGAGACAGAAAGTCACAATTGTCTGGTGCTGCCAGGCTGTGGGGGAGGTGATTATTACAATGGGTAGAGGGCTTCCTTTAGGGATAGAAGCATTCTAAAGTTAGATCGTAGTGATGGTTGCACAACTCCATAAATTTACCAGAAATCATAGAATTATGCACTTGAAATGAGTGAAGCTTATGGGAAATAAAATATTTCTTGTAAAAAAAATTAAGAGAAAGACAAAGAAAGAGTTGTTCGTCAGGCCATAGGCATCTGGGGCCCTCACTGGAACTATGTGATTTGTATCCAAGACAGCCTTCTCTAGCTGGCCGGAGGAACCTGGCTGTTGGCAGGAGGCCTCAGCTTCCTGCCCTGTGGCCTCTGTGTAAGGTGGCCTGAGTGTCCCCACAATACAGCAGCCAGCCTCGCCAAGAGCCAGGGATCCAAGAGAGAGAGACCACGCTGGAGACTGCAATGTCTTTAGTAATCTCATCTAGGAAATTACACACCATCACTGTTCACAAATAATTAAACTCAAAATTATCCGGGGCCCTCCAGAGAAACAGAAGCTATGGAATGTGGTCCTATATAAAGGGACTTATTTGAAAAAAAAAAACTAGCTCACATAATGTGGAGGTGGGCCAGCCCCACAATCTGCAGGATGAGTCAGCAAGAGGGAGACCAGATAGTCAATCATGTACCCCAGACCATCTGTGAAGGCCGAGAACTGGAGGAGCCAATGAAGCAGGTCAGTCCGACAGTCAGAAGGCTCTAGACCTGCCTTCAAGTTGGAACACTGGTGTTTTTCTTTTTTTTTCCCATTTTATTAGGAAGAACTGATCCTTCAGTTCAAATAAAAGAACTGATGTTTTCATTTACATTTTTAAAAAAAATAAAAAATAAAAACACCAACATCCCAACTTGAAGGCAGCCAGGCAGGAGGAATTTCCTTTCACTCATGAGGAGGTCAACCCTTTGGTTTTATTCTGGTCTGCAACTGATTGGACAAGACCTAACCACCTTGGAGAGGGCCCTAGGCTTCCCTCAATGTACCCTTGAAATGTTACTCAAAAATGTCATTCAAAAACCACCCTCGCAGGCACCCAGAGTAATGTTTCACCAAATACCTGGGCTCCTATTAGCCCAGGCAAGTGGACCCCTAAATCAACTCTCACACCCTCTCCTTCTCTACATCAGCGTGGACTGATAACAGCTCTACGCTCCCACAAAGGTATTTACCCACCCATCCTCCCCCATGTCAACAGAGGCCTTGTCACTCTGCCTGTGGTTCCTGGAACCCCCTCAATCCTTAGTTGTCCTTCCTACCACCACACACAACAGTAGAGCGCTACTGGGTTTTGCTGAGATGTTTAAAGATTTTAAATAGTAGGAAACATCATGCTTTCCCTTCCAGAATGTTCTGTGTCAAGAATCCTTAGCCAGCACTCGGGCATTTGCGGTCTGTTATCAGTGATCAACTTGGACATCACACCTACAGGGCCAAGTTCATGGCTCCCAGTAGGGCCAGAACTCTTCACCATCATGAGCTCCATTAAAGCATTTTCTTATACTATCCTCAGAGAGTGGACATAATTATGCTTTCTGAGGCTACACAGGTCCAAAATCACATTTCATACTGGACCTTGAGTTCCATTTTTTCTTAGTATGATTTATTTGGGGAACAATCTATTTTTAAGGGAAAATAAAGAAACTGTCATTTTTTTTTTTATTTTCCAACATTATTAAAGAAGATTCTGATGTGAATCTTCTCCATTTTTTTCTTGTAGATAAACCTGCTTTTTAAAAAAGTTTCTGAAATTTTATAGGTTTATTTATTTTACTTAACCAGGGAAATCACTGGAATCCATGTAAAGATGTGCCTTGACTCCGTGAGACTGTCGGGGTCAGATCTCTCTTGCATGGGTTCCTCAATGACCCCCTTGACCATCGGTCCCTCTCTCCAAGTCAGACTCCTGATCCTCGGAGGTGGCATCTGGAACCTGGCATCTCTTGTCTTCCTGTTCATAATTCCCACTGGCTTTTTCTGCCTTCTGCTTTGTTAGACGTTTGTTCCATTTCTCTTTCAATCCAGAGATTTGGGCTTCATTTACTCCTCTGCCAAAGTCTTCAAACTCAGAATCCATGTGTTTGGGGCTCATAAAATCCTTTTGTGATATGAACTCATCTCCTCTTGTTCTTACCCAAGTTCACAAACTGTCCCTTCTGTTTTGCCTGAAGAGATACCACAAATCTTCATTTCTCTCCCCCAACTTTATCCTTCAGTGATAAACCTACCCAGCACCATTGAAATTGCTTTGCCCACCCAAAGCAGTAAGGTGCCTATAGAAGAGGGCGTGGGGAGCCCCAGCTGGGTGACCAACCAGGAGCTGTCCAGGGAGGTGCTGCTGTGGGAGGCAGAAGGGCCAGTCACTCCCCACAGCAGGAGGGTCCTTGCCAGCCCCCCTCAGCCCACATGAAATCCTTGGGCCAAATTTAGGGCCAGCCTCTTGCCCTGTCTCCTTGGAGGACATTACCAGGTGCCACTTTCTTTTTCTTTGTTTTTCATTCCTTTTTTTAAAAAAAAAAAAATTGGTTCTTTTTAGTTATACATAACAATAGGACTTATTTTGACATCATGATAAAAGCAAGGAACAGGTTTTGTTGTAATTTAGTCCTCAGTACTTTGCCTTTCCCTTCGGCCTCCTTCCCCGATTTCCTCCCCTCTACTGATCTTTTTGCTATTTATAGATTTCTTTTTTTTAAGAGAGAGGGAGAGAGAGAGAGAGAGAGAGAGAGAGAGAGAGAGAGAGAGAGAGAGAGAATTTTAATATTTATTTTTTAGTTATCGGCGGGCACAACATCTTTGTTGGTATGTGGTGCTGAGGATCGAACTCGGGCCACACGCATGCCAGGCGAGCGCGCTACCGCTGAGCCACATCTTCAGCCCCAATTTATAGATTTCTTAAATCAGTGTGTTGTGGGTATCCAAAGGTGGTGAGATTCACTGTGGTATATTTATATGTCAACATACAGTGAATCAAGTCAGATCCATTCTGCTGTCTTTCCTTATCCCATCTTGCACCCTTCCCTCATTCCCCTTGTCTACTCCACTAATCTTTCTTCTATTCTTTTTTTAATCTACCCACCTCCATTATAAATTAGCTTCCACATATCAGAGAAAACACTTGACCTTAGACTTTTTAGAACTCGCTTATTTCATTTAGCATGGTGTTCTCCAGTTCCATCCATTTACCAGCAAATGCCATGATTTCATTCATCTTTATGACTGAGTAATATTCCATTATGTATTGTGAATTATGCTTCTATAAACATTGATGTGGCTGTGTCCCTGTAGTATGCCGATTTTAAATCCTTTGGGTATTCACCAAGGAATAAGATCACTGGGTCATAAGGTGGTTCTATTCTTAGTTTTTTGAGTAATTTTCAAAACTTTCCAGAGTGGTTGCACCAATTTGCAGTCACACCAGGAATGGATGAGTGTACCCAGTTCCCCACATTTATTGGCTACTTGCATTCTAACTGCCATTCTGGACACCTTCTCCCAAGTGGACCCCTGGGTGTTCCACTTTATCATGAACAGGAATAAAACGTACCATTTGGGGACAGCTTTGCAGGGAAGCGACCTACCTACTCTTCAAAGTGCCAGTATTTGAAGGGATTTGATAAATTTAGCCTTTGGTAGGAAAATCTTGTAAGCCTCAGTTTTCCACATTTTCTCAGAGTACTTTGGCTTCTGAAGATACAGCCTCCACAGCCCCAGACCCCAGAGGCCACCCTATAAATCAGTGTGATTGAGTGTCATTCTCTCTAATTTGGATCAGGCTCCTGCAGGGCTCTGATTACATGAGGAAGGAAAATGTCGCAGAAGACAGTCCTTCTGGGAAGCCAGGGTCCAGGGAGAAGGAGGGGCTCTCCTCAGGGCTCTGCAGGGGAGAGAGGTTCCTCTCAGCACTCCCCGCCATGTTGGATCACAGGTGGGCCACCCCAGGACAGGGTGTGCTTCAAAAGGAGACCTGAGAGGTCATGCTCTGGGCTCCAGGGGTGAACAGTGGTGTTTTGATGTTCGTTTTCTGAGGTTCACAAACAACAGAGAGGGTCCATCTGTAGCTTAGCCAGAATACAACCACATTCCTGCCCCCCAGAAGATACTGCTGACTCTGTTCATCTGATTATCATCCCACTAGAGGGGTTTGCTGTAAATCTGACAATAAGTGAATCGCACTGTACCCTTCTCTGACCTTCCAGCCAACCATCGATCCTCTCCCAGAGGAGGGAATGTTTGGGGGTATGTGACACACCAACATTGTGCACATTGTCACAATCCTTGGAGAATGGAGGCAGACAGAGCCAGGCTGTTCATAAGGCGTGAAACGTGTCCTGAGCCTTCCCAAAGCAGTCAGCTCGCTATGGAGGTCTGTGTCCACTTCTTCTTCTGCCTGTGCAAATTGATGATCTTCAAGAACCTTGAAGCCCCTTAGAAGCTCCTGTGGGGCCTTCAAGAAGCTGACCACAAGGTGTGTGTTGTTAACCAGGCGTCGGGAGATCTGCAGGCCACAGGTTCACATCCTGATGTTAAGCCAGGCACAATGGCGCACACCTGTGATTCCAGCGACTCAGAAGGCTGAGCCAGGAGGATCGCAAGTCTGAGGTCAGCCCCAGAAACTTGGTGAGACCCTGTCTTAAAATAAAAAATAAAGAATGATATGGATGTAGCTCAGTGGTGGAGTACCCCTGGGTTCAATCCCCGTGTGCTGCAGGGGTTCAGACTCTGGGAAACAGATTCGGAAACCGGGCATTTGGAAGAAGATACAAGGAACAGTTGGGGTGGTGGTCCTGCTTTATTTGAAGGTGGCAACAGCCCCCTGAGTCTAATAGGCCTTTTTTAGGTGCAGGGCAATCAAGGAAGAACCGATGCCAAGGGATGGTATAAATCAGCGCATGATCACAGGAAGATATTTACGAACTTGAGTCCAGATGCTGAATCATAGCTGGCCGGACATCTCAGTGAGGGAGCCTAACCATAGCCATCTTGGGCCTGCCCCATACCCTGGCACTGCAAAATAAATACACAAACATCCCCATGTTACGAATTTCAGTAGAGTCAGGATTGTGAACATCCTGTCATGAATTGGGGTGCATCTCTCGCCTCTGCTGTCCATGCATGCGAAGCTCTCAAAGTTCATGACGAATATGCATCTCAGGTGGTTTGGTTTGGAAAAGTTTACCTCTCTAGGAAGTAAGAGCTTTTCCAGAACCTCACCCTGGCCCAGGTGTTCAAAAGTCCACTGAGAAGTTCCATGTACTACTTCAAAATGTGGCATGCTTAGTTTGATTGTTTGACAGAGATAAATAAGCTTGCCCTGCCTCTGCCTGCTGTAGTCCAGGGGACGGTGGTGTCCACCAGAGTCTGCTGGTGCACTCAAGAGGAGCGTGCACTGTGGATTCATCTTTACACCTGTGTGTGCACAGGCAAGGAGTGTGTGCAGAGCTGGAGGTATGTGAACGTCCTCCAAGTGGGATCCACTATGTGACTGGGGTCATCACGGAGACCATTTTTGTATTTGCACAAAAGAGAACGAAGAAGAAAGAGGAACTAGCAAGAGCCTCACTCACCTGACCACTTAGCTAAGGGCACTTGGGGGACCCCACGCTTTTCCTTCACCAGTCACTTTCTGATTCTGGTGGAGGAACACAAGATGGAGTGGCTTCTGAGTGAATTGATGAGGTAAGGGAGCTGGTGCTCAGTTAAACTGCATCCAAAGAGATGAGTGGGCCTGAGTGGGCCTCCATACTTGAGCCATGGGCCCACAGGAGGATCTGCTACCTAATTAGTATGTCAGTTAACTGAAAGCCTGACTTAGGAGTATAGAGAGGTCCTGACTTTGACTTTAGTGGTTCAACTTCTCTTTGGCCGAGGCATGATATAAGGACTGTTGGGTGTTGTGTCTGTCCGTATGATTTGGGAGATGGATTAATCCAGTGTATCCCACTAAGTATCAGTCTACAGGCCCTTCCACATGGCAGGAACCTCAGAGAGGATCACCTACCCCAGTGGCCTGGACTTTCCACACGAATCTAAGTTCTCCCTGAAGACTATCAATAGGAAATCTCCAACTCTGCAGAAAAGGACAGATTCTCTCTACTCTGACAACCAGCAGTTAACACAGAAGATTTCTGCAACCAAATGTGTGTGTGTGTGTGTGTGTGTGTGTGTGTGTGTGTGTATGGTGTGGGGGTGATCTTTCACATGAAGCATGAAATCAGTTGTACAGAGTACACCATCTGGCCGTGACACCATCTGGGCTTCTGATCCAATTCTGACACTGTCAACTGGAACAGAGCATCAGACGCTGCAGGTTTGAGGACTCAGTCCCCAGACCCCCACCCTCCACTTCAGACATCAGTCCCAAATCCCTACCTGTGACGCATGCTGCAAATCAGGGTTCCCACAGCCCTCTGCTCAGTTCAATTAATTTGCTAGAGAAGTTCATGAAACTAGGGAAACACTTCCTTACATTTACCACTTTATTATAAAGGATGTTGATGAACATGAAGCATATTGATGAACACCAGGTGAGGAGATGCCTAGGGCAAGGAACAGGAAAAGGAAGAGCCCCTGTGCCACTTGAGAGCTATTGTCCCCCCAAACCTGAGTGCATGTATGGAACTTTCATTACACAGGCATGATTAATCATATCATTGGCCACTGATATAATTTTTTAGGACCAGCTCCCATTGTGAAGCCACCTAAAGACCCTTGGTCACTGGTCAAGTCATTATCACATAAAAAGACACATCACTTTGAAGATTTCCTGGCATTTGAAAGAATGGGTTTTAGAACATGACAGAAGAAAGATTCTGAGATGTCCTCAATTTAATGACAAAGGCCAGAGGATGGAAGGGGGAAGAGATAAGGGGAATTATTGAGTTAGAGACTCAGGCCCAACCAAGCTGGATACAACCTTGACTTAAAGTCTCAGGTGGCCATCCAGCCACCAGGTGCCACCAGTGTCCAGACCATTAACCCCAATCAATCCAGAAGCACCAGACTTCACACGGGACTGTGCTCCTGTCCAGAGCCACTTTGCATCATCATGCCCCCCTTACCTGCATCCATCGCAGGTTTAACATGAACCAAAACATGAACCATTATGTCCCCCACCAGTCTTTCCATGATAAAAGTGCTCTGGGTGGCCTTGGTTCAGCACAGTGACCTGCTCCTTTTCTGGCAAGCATCTGTGGTGGCTCAATAAACCCTCTCATTTCTGGGAAGCCTCACTCTCAACAATATGAGACCAAACAAAAAAACAAAAAACAAAAAAACAGTGCTTTTACCATTACATAATAAATGCAGAGGGGAGGGGGGGTTGATCACCTGCCCCTCAAGCTGTGCACCATCTTATTCCAGTTTGGTCTGCGGAAGGCTTTGCAGCTTTAGCTTAAACCGTGACCCAGGAGTCAGAAGAATGGCCAGCTGGTAATGAAGTCATTGACACAGAGGATTCTCCTCTCCAATCTAAAGTGACCCTCCTGCCCCTCCCCTGCTCTCCTGCAGTGTGATTTGCTCAGGACAGAGTCTCCTATGTGCAGCTGGCTCTGGACAGGCACATGGACACATGTCTTCACTCTCATGGCATGAAGACAACCCAGCCCTGAGGCCACATCCCCACAAACCCCATGTGTGTCCCCTACAAACCCGTGTTCCCCTACCAACCTGTGCTGGAAATCAAACTGCCTTCCCCAGCATGGGAAGCTCAAGAAAATTACAGAAAGAGTAATTTAAGTAGGATTAAAATGTTTACATAGGAAATCAAGTGTTCTGTTCCTATCAAGCCACTGATGTCCCCAGACTGGACTGAAGGAATAGCTCTGATATTTCCACAGCACCTAGAAGCTGGTCTGACCAGTCCTCATGTGAGGTTGGTTAAGTGAGTGTGATTCTGGCCACTTTGTTACAACAGCTTACTGTCTCTTTTAAAGAAAACTTTCTTCTGGATATCTTTTTCTTTTCTTTCTTTCTTTTCTTTTGGTACCGGGGATTGAACTCAGGGGCTCTCAACCACTGAGCCACATCCCCAGCCCTATTTTGTTTAGAAACAGGGTCTCACTGAGTTGCTTAGAACCTCACTTTTGCTGAGGCTGGCTCTGAACTCACAGTCCTTCTTCTTAGCCTCTCGAGCTGCTGGGATTACAGGCAGGTGCCACCACATGTGGCTCTTCTGGATATCTTAAGGCACCTTATATTCATTAAGGCACCACTCCCTAGTGAGGTACTTATCATCCTGCTCTTCAGATTAATGCAGATGATGATTAGAGCTGAAGGGAGGCTGTAACAAGATTTGCTGGCCGGCAGTGATACCCACAGGCATCCTGAGATTGGTTTCCTTCCCTATCAAACTGTGAGCTAGTGGCTCAGCCAGGATGAAGCTTTGTTTCCTCCCATCACCACCCCCAGCCCCAATCCCAGGATGGAGGAGGTTTTAAGCCAGCAGCGTTATGCCTCTCAAGAAGTTTGAAGAAATGAAAGAGATCCTCCAGGCCTGGAGGAGAAAGGCTGGTGGCCGGAGGCCCATCCAGGAGGCCGATGCACCTCTGTGAGTCTTGCCAGTCTTCCCATCTTGTAGCTTTACCTTCAAAGTTCAGAAGATGGAGATCTTAAAGCCACATGACTGTTTTACAGCTTGAAAGGAAGCCAACCAGGGCAGAGGGCTGCGTGTGACACAGGGGGCCCTTCTGATGAGCCAGGAAGATGGGCATGAAGGAAATCTGGCAATTAAGATGAAAAGCCAGACAGTAGGAGAGGCAGAAGACATTACCTAATAAACTAGGGGGGAGGAGGAGGCCCGTCAGAATCCTCCCTACTCCTCCTTAGCATCTCAGCTGCTCGCTCCATAAATGGAAATAAAAGCCCTCTGAGAAGGCAATGATTTGCTTAGAAAACACTCATTTAAAACATCTTGCAATTATTGACACTATCATTACATCTTGGCAGTGCCTGTGTATTATCACCTCCCCTGTGTGTTTGCTGTGAGAAGAGTCTCATTGTTCAGGAGGGAAAATAAAAGTCCCAGGATAATGTGCATGGAATACATGCCTGGTGATATGAAGTTGATTTCCCAGGAAGAAGGAAAGCCTGGATGTCTATTGTCATCTACCTTGGTGGCCTGAATGTTCTCTCTCTCTCTCTCTCTCTCTCTCTCTCTCTCTCTCTCTCTCTCTCTCTCCTCTGGGCAGCCATCCAAATGATTCATATTAAATTCTAGCTATGTTCAGCACAAAAGTCATCTAGCATCAGAGGATCAAAGTTGCATCAACCAACAAGCACTGGGGAATTGATAAGCAGCTAAAATTAGGTCATGGCAGAGCAGTGGCTTTTGATGAATGAAGTGAAATTTAGCCGCGGTTTTGCTATTTAAAGATCAGTTACAGCACCCTTTCCTGTAGCCGCAATGAACACACAACAAAGTATTGTGTGTCTGATTAAATGTTTGATCATTGCTGTTGGCCCCCGCCGACTGTGGTGGAGACTCACGGGCTCCTTGGAGTGGGTTCAGCTCTCAGACAGAGCAGGAGAAGGCATCTGAATTCCCACCTCCAGAGCCTCTCAAAGGCTCTTTCTGCCCCCCCCCCCGTCAGGCAAATTCTGTAAAGTTATTTTAATCACTTTTATAAGCATTCCATCCAGGAAGCACTTCAGTCTCCAGATTCTGACCCAACTCAATGTTTCCAAATTCTTCACCAACTTAGAACAAACACGGCTTCCAAGTGCCAAATGTGTTCTTCAGCTGACCCAGTGGCCACCTTTCGTTTGCTTGCTCTTTCCTGCATTTTGAAAAGCACACCCTTCAGCAATGTCGGACATGGCTCCCTTCTCCTGGTCTGTTTGACACTTGTCAATACCAGAATGGAGACTCAGCAGCCCTAAGAAGATGGAGTCAGAAGCCCATGGAGGACGATCTCTCCTGCACACGTGCTTGCAAAAAAAAAAAAAAAAACTGTTACTAGTGGTCTCTGAAGACCACAGCCCCAGAGGCCACCACAGCCTTATGCCAAGGGCACTTCAATAGGACAGCCACCCAGCAGCTGCCTGTTAAACTTTGGACTGACTCCACCCTTGTTACTGAGCCTCGCTGCCAAGGATAATTTTTTCAAAACAACTTACATAACCTGCCCTGTTTTACCATTGGAAGCCCTTGCCTTTCTCATCTGCCTCTCCGAAAATGCTTAAGACCCATCATGACACACATGTTCCAGATAGCAATCTGCTCATTCCCAAATAAAACCATTCCACTTTTGAGACCCATGTCTTCCGTGGTTCTTTAGGTTGACCATTTCCCCATGAGCTAAAGACTTGTTTTTATTAGATTCGGGGTGGTTGTGATTGAGCCCCTGACCTTTGTGCCTAGTGGTCATCAATTCTTTTTACCTCTGTGTCCAGACTTGGAGCTGCCCATGAAGCCAAAGAGGATCAGGGTGTTCTGCCTGGACAGAGCTGGGGTGGGTTACCATGGGCCCACAGATGTCCCCCTCAGTCCCCTCGGGCAGCCAAGCTCACCCACACAGACTGATGGATTGCTGAACTCCCAGTGTCCAGAACTGAGAATCCACCATGGGAGATAAGTCAGCAGAGGAAACATTGAAAACCAGTCGGGAGGAAAGTCTAACCCAAATTCAACGCAAAGTGCCCAGTGGTAAACACACCCTGGGTGGGGAGAAAGGAAGAGCCCTTGGTGGGAGACACCAGCCAGGGGAACAGCTGGGTCTGAGCTTGGGGAAGGCAGGGAGAAGAAGGCTGCCCCTTGAACAGGAGTCAGCTGGAGCCAGGCAGGGCAAGGAAGGGCCAGCCAGTGGGGCTGCCCACTTTCTACAGAAGGGAGCCATGCAGGGGTCCAGGGAGAGCCAGTGTTTGCACAAGGCCTTGGGAAGGGGAAAGTGTCTTTTAGTTGAGGTCCCTTCTGAATTCCAAACTCACCAAATCCATGAACATAAATAAACAATTGTTGCATGCTGCTGTGTCTTTAGGTGATTAGTTATGCAATTCATTGTAACTGGAGCAATCCTGAATAGGAAATAGTACAATTTTCAACTTGCTAATGAGATAACCAAGATGAGAAGCTCAAGGTCTTTCAAGGTAATACAGCTTGAAATGGTAAAAGAAAAGTAATTTCACTGTAACAATTTGTTATCAAATGCAAATCACAAGACAGATAATATGGTAAGCCATCAGGGACATAAAGATGACCCTGGGGGGAGCCTCTTTGTATCTGCGCCTATGGTGACCACAAGTCATGGGCATTTTTGCCCAAGTTCTGTGTAAGTAGATATATGGATACATTCCAAGAAGTAGCATATTTATTTAAAATTTCACAAGGTAGTACATCATTTCCCCCACAAAGAGATGTCAACAATTCACTCTGCCCTCAGCACCTATGTATACGTGAGCAACAATATGGGGCATATGTGTTTTTCCTTCCCCATAATTGCAAAGCTTTCAGATCTGATGCAATTATCTTTAAAACATCATATAATATACTTAACAAGGAAATGTTGAATTGTAACTTCAAAACCTGTTTTATTCTCCTCACACAATGGAAGGCTAGGAAAACAGCAATTATGCCAACTTCCTTTTTCTTCTTTTCTTTTTATCTCCAAATTCTTGCTAACTACGCAATTACAGTCAGTCCTCTGTATCCACGAGCTCTGCATTTGAGGATTTGACCAACTCAGATTGAAAATATTTGGGAAAATAATTTTCATTTATATTGAACATGTGCAGAATTTTTCTTATCACTATTCCCCAGATAATGTGGGATAATAGCTATTACAGAGCACTTACATTATATTGTGCACCACAAGTAATCTAGAGATTTTCTAAAGTGTGAAAAAGTATGTGCAAATGTTTTGTGAAATTACTACATCATTGTTTACCAGTATTCAATTATTTTAATTGTACAAATTTATGGGGTATGGTGTGATAATTGGTCATACATGTATAATGTGCACTGATCAAATCAGGGAAATTAACATTTATGTTTCCTTGTCATTACTTTATGTTTGAGCTTTTGAGCTCTTCTTTTGTAAATATCTTTTAAGTGCATAGCATGAACTTTTGAAAATCCATGGATTCTTGGTACAGGAGAAGGGAATCCAGGAACCAACTTTCCATGGATACTAAGGAATGGCTGTATCTCTAAATTGTCATGTGATAGTATTTGCATTCTGCTCTATATTTGGAATTTCCACACAATCCAGCCCTCATTGGACACTTACATGAATTCTGTACCCACCTCTCAATTTCCCAATTCATCCCTTAAGTTAGCACCGGTCTAGCTCTAGGTGCTTGGTCAGCAGGACTCTGGTAGGGCATACCATGGGTCCTTGTTTGCTGTTCTCCTAATCCTGACAAGCTGACACTCTCCATGTAGCCACATCATGCCTGCAGGCCTTTCCTTGGAGACCTAGCTCCCCAGGAGCCATTCCTTTCCTTGTCTTTGCCTTTCATGGAGAAGCATGCATTTGATATTTTCTTCAGTCTCAAGCACGACTCTGTGTACGTGTTCTTCACCTGTCTCTTGTTGATCAATTAATTCTCAATTTTACTTTTGCCTGGGTCTTTGTTGGCTCTTTTTTGATTATTGATAGTCTTTATGTGGAGTATCAACCACAGTAGACCAGATGTGGCTGAGGAACATTGTTGAGAAGGACCTAGGAGAGTGAGTCAGGTTCATGTGAATCCTGGATCGTGGAAATTTTACCAAATTTCCAACCCTGGGGGTTGTCTCAGCAAATCACCACACTGCCTGGTCACCAGCCCTCAGGATGGCCCCAGGGGCATTCACTCTACTCTGGAGACGTGGCAGAGCTCTCCACCCACCACAGAGCAGCCTGCCTCCTCCAGAGATGTCTGTCTGTCTTGGCTCCACCCAGTCCTTGCTTCTTAATCCTTCATGTTTCCAGGGCCACATGAGCCCCGGTACCATCTTAGGTCTGCCTGGTCTCTTCCACCTCCCACTGTGCCCTCCACTTTAGACAGCTCTTCTCTTCAGCTGCGAGTTGGAGGTGTGGCAACATGGTCGTGTCATGGAAAATGGAGTTCTCTCTACTTAAAGTTCAGTTCTCCTTTGGAGGTCTCCTTATTGTTTGTGGTTGGTTTTACCTGATTCTACCACCCTCAACTGACAGATCAGGACTCACCCTTCTTTATTCTCCAGGTCACTGAGTTTCAGTGTCAAACATTACTTTTTAAACCTTTTTGCAATTGAAATGCAATGTGATGTAGAAAGCCAAACATCTGTGCAACTTGATGCAGTTTTGCAAACTGATGATATTCATGCAACCAGCATCTTGAACACAAAAAGAACTTCACTAGCACCCCAGTTCCCATCCCCCTTTATCCAGAGGCTTTTAGATATTCAAATTGTCCACAGACACATACCCCATGTGATAGCATGTATATTCTTACTATTCTGTAATGGAAGAAACATATAATGGCCCAAACTCAATACATTTAGTTAACACTGCTATAATTTATGTGTCACAGCCTCAAATCCATACATGTAGTAGTTTATTGTTCCATGGTTAGTATTTAGGATGCCCACAGACAATGCTTGGTACCTGAATGGATTGCATTATCTACAGCTTCCAATACAACTAGATAGACAGATGTTCACTTCACCATAGCAGCAAACTATCACAGAAAAGCCAAGGATGACAGAAATTAGAGAAGTCAAATGACCACTGCTCCTTGATTTACAATGGGGCTACATCCAGATAAACCCCTTGGTAAGTTGGATATATCACAAGTTGAAAGTGCTTTTTTATTTGTTTGTTTATGTTGGCAGTGCTGAAGATAGAGCCTAGGGCTTTATGCATGTTAGGTAAGTGCTCAACACTGAGCTCCATCCCAGGATTTCATGCAGCATTAAATGCTTCAATACACTTAACCTACCCAATGCCATGGCTCTGCTTTACTTACATTAAACACACTCAGAACACTCCTATTAGTCTCCAGTTGAGAAAAATCAACTAACACAAAGCCTATTTTATAGCCAAGTGTTGAATGTATCATGTAATTTGTTAACTGCTGAATTAAAAATGAAAAACCAGAACAATGGAATGAGTATGCCTTTGACCAGGGTAGTTAGTAAGGTGAGAACTGCCCAGGTGAAGCAGCTCAGGTCACTAAGCAGAGGAGGTAGATAAATTCAGAATCACTCTGTTAATACTAGACTAGGCTTGTGTTTGGAAGGTGAAGGAGCAGGCAGCAGGGAATGTGCTTATGTACCTACAGTGTCTTCTGATGCCACCAGCTCAGTGCTCTCTCCTGTCACCAGAAAGAAAAGGAGCCAGGGAAGGGAAAGAGAAAGGAGGAAGGAATGTCAGATGGGGGCATTTAAATATTCAGCCCAAGAAAGCTCCTGACAGCCCCAGCCCCACATCATGAGGAATTCGGGACCAGAGACACTGCTGTTGGATTTTCAGGGGTAGGTGGGGAACTTTCCACATCCTAACTCATTCTCTCCCATTCACAGCTCCCAAGTCCTGGGGAGTCTCAGCTGGGCATTGCTACTAGTAAGCCATCTGGAAATCCTGGAACTTAGATTCAGTGGTGAACGTCAGATACATGGCTTTATTCTCAGATGCCAGGGACATTCAGGGAGGCAAGGGTGCAGTCCAGCAGTGTGTGCAGATGCTTGACGGCCATGGCACAGAAAATACCTGAGGCTCCCTGGAACCCCTGTCTCTGAGGTGAGATCCGAGTGGCAGTAGAACCAAGCAGACAATGCAGGCAGAGAGCAGAAGGCTGGAATGTGCCAGGCAGAGAGAACATAGTGCAAAGGCAGGAGGGAGCAAGCCATGTTTTCAGAACCACAGAATTTCAAAAATGCCTGGAATGCAGAAATGTAGAAAATAGGCTTTAGACTGTGTGGGTTCCATCAGAATAGAAACAGAAAGCACACACTGTTCCAAATGGAATGATGACATGAAGACATTTCTAATTTAGAATGGTCTCAGGAAGGTTAGTGGCTGGGAGTCTAGAAGCAGGGACACCACACAGGAGGGTGGAGCAGCATCCAAGGAGGCAGCAGTTTACCTGGGCAGAGAGAGGGCACAGACTGGTGTTGGAAGTACTGCTGGCAGGACCCAGGACCTGACCAGGTGAGACGAGAGGGAGAGGTCTCCTGGCTCCTGCTTTGGAGCTCTGGGGGCACCTGTTGGGTTGAAAGTGGAAAGTCATCAAGGGAAATGGGACTGTCAGGGTTGAGCACCACTGTGGTGGTGTATAAATGATGGGTGTAAGGTCCGAGCTTAAGACCCACAAGCACAAGCCACAGGCTGATTGCTGACCCTTGAAGCCACAAGCAGGGGCAGGGTGACAGCTCCAGGTACTCTGTGATCTGAGAAGACAAGCAGCCCAGGGTGAAGCCTAGGAGAGCACCCACATTTAAGGAATGGAAAAAAAGATAGAAGCTTGCAACAAGTAAATGAGAGGAAGGAGGAGACGCTAGGGTCTGGGTTAAGGGACATCTTCTATCCTGCCCCCTCATGGGCATCCCTGAATCATACCTCATCTACCTTCCACCAGCCTCACTGGATGGGACAAGGGGGTTCCAGCATAGTGTTTGTAGGGCAGAACCAAGATGGCTATAGTTAGGCTCCCTCTCTGAGACTTCTGGCCAGCTGTTTCAGTACTTGGTCAAGGTTATAAACACCCTAATTCAGCATTTGGACTCAAGGTCACAAGCATCTGCTTGTGAGCATGCTCTCATTTATGTGACCTGTTGCCAATGTGCCTTCTTTGTTGGCCTGCATATTAAAAAGTCCTAGGAATGTGTCATTCAGCAATTTTCTTGTGGTGGATTAATCAGAGTGTACTCACACCAACCTCGATGGTGTACCCTACTACACACCCAGGCTTCATGATAAACCATGGCTCCCCAGTTGCAAACCATAGCATGTTACTGCAGTGAATACTATAGGCCGTTTAACACAATGGTGAGTACTTGTGTATCCAAACATAGAAAAGAGCAAAAATACTAGGTGATAGAAATATTTCAGCTCCATTATAATCTTATGGGACAACCATCCTGTATGCAGTCCATTGTTAACAGAGATATCATAAACAGGACATGGCTATAAAACTATTAACAATGGGGCATGTGGAATGGGCCCAGGAGATCTGAGGTGGGAAGGGAGATTCATATCCACCACAAACTCAATCCTACCGTTAGGACTTTTAGATTTCCATATTCAAGAATCATTTCTTATGCACAGGAGAACCTAGTTAGTATTAAAATGTGTTCTTAGAGTCCAAAAATTCACAGGCTTTTGCACAAAAAAAAAGGTTCAGGCATCTATTATCCAGCCCTTGAGCTAAGCACTCATTAAAACACAATGTTCTTCTGTATCATCAGTGATGTTAGAAACACCAATCTAACTACTAAAAGTAAACAGAAGCAGTTTATGTCTTTATGGAGGTTTAAGGATGACAGAGAATGTTCCACTTCAGAACACCCACTGCTATAGTTTAGATCTGCAATGTCCCCTCAAGGCCCAGGTGTTGAAAGCTTGATCCCTAACCTGTGGCACTATTGGCAGGTAGTGGAACTTTTAAGAGGTGGAGCCTAGTGGGAGGAAGTTACGTAACTGGGAGTGTCCTTAAAGGGGATGCTCAATATGGGATCCTGGTCCCTTGCATTTTTTGCTTGCTGGCCACCATGAGGGGAACAGTCTCTTTCACCATGTAATTCCACCATGATGTTCTGTGCTGCCACAGACCCAAAGCTACAGGGCCAATGACTGTGGACTGAAACCTCCGAAACAGTGAACCAAAATAAACTTTTCTTCTATAAGTTGATTGTCTCAGGTATTCTGTCACAGTGATGAAAAGCTGACTACCACACCTACCAAGAGTCCTTGTGATAAATGTAATGCCAAAGGTCTTGCTGCTGCACCTCATCCCTCTCCTAAGGCCTCTCTCTTACTCTCTCTTATTCCAAGAGCCTCCATAGACCTCCACTGCCCACACTGGTAAGTCAGCCTCTGTGAAGATAACCTCCCAGTCTCCTGTCCGTCATCCTGAATAATGAACCATAGAGACCAGCACTGAACACTCAGTCCAAACAGTTGACCAACAATCAAGCAAAACTCTGGGCCTTCTCACAGTGGTAATTGGACTATGGACAGTGACAGTTTCTTCTCATGTGCCACCAATTCACTCCACTTTTCAGTGCCACTCCTTCTCCCACAACAAGAATGGCTTTGCTGAATGATCTCCTGGGGATAATATTTTAACTCTTTCAATTAAACCACTTATTGACTTAAGGGTCAATGTTTGCTTACTATAATACAGAAGCTTACTTAATTAAAAAAATTACCCTTGGGTAGAAACATAGCCTGAGTTTATGCAAATTATATGAAATAGTGACTCATATATAGGGATGAGAGATAGCTACACCCTGCAAAGGCTAACAAAATTTATCTAACCTCTGGGGGCATGTGTCACCCCAGACTGCCACATCAGGGCTTCAGGAGGTGGGACAGGATGCTGGAACTTTCCACATCTCCCCAGGCACCCCAGCAAGTGAGTGCAGCCAAGATGACAGTATGGAGCCCTTAGCTGTCAATCAGAGCCTTCTTTCTTCCCAAAGTGGATATTTTAGAGGCTACTTCAGATGAGTCAAACCTACATTTCCCCAACAATCACAGGTGCTAACAAATTAGGAGAAAAATCTTATTTAGGAAGAGTTCTCAAAAAGTGTGCTTTTGGGGTCTCTTTATCTCCTTCTAGCTAAAGTGGTGTTCTGCATTAGCTACTTCTGGACTTACTCTGAGAGCAAAAAGAATTTTCACCCAGCATCCACCATTGAGCTACTCCCCCAGGGGATATCATGAGCAGAACCTCAGCCTCAACACACTCACATTGACCCAGGGGAACAGAGGCACTCTGGGTTCCATGCTGTTTCTAACAGATTATAGCAGTACATTTTCTGCTGCTTTAACAAAATACCACAGACTGGGTAATTTACGAAGAGCAGAGGTTTATTTAGCTCTTGGTTCTGGAGGCTGAGAAGTCCCATTTCATAGTGCTTCTTCTTACTGCATTATAACATGGTGCAAGGCATCCTCTGGTGAGAGAAGAGCAACTATTCTCACTCAAGTTTCTCTTCCTCTTCTTAGAAAACTAATAATGATGACATCATGGGACCCTCTCTTACCACCAATCTAATCCTCTTTATCCCCCAAAGACCCAGTCCCATAAATTTATGAATTGGGGGTGTTTAAGTTTCTAACACACAGGGTGGGGATGTGGCTCAGTGGTAGAACATTTGCTTAGCATTTCTGGGGCCCTGGGTTCAAGCCCCAGCACCACCAAAAATAAATAAAGAAGTTTCCAACACGTGAATTCTGGTGGACATATTCAAACCACAGTGTAATCCCACTGCCCTTGTGCTATGTAGGATGGTGAGGGGAAAAAAAACACAATGGCCATTCAAAAATAAAATGTATTCATCTATCCAAATAGTCATTGAAGTCTGACTGTGTGTTGAGCACCCTGCTAGGTGCTGGGGATGAGACTGTGAATAATGAAAACACTCTTCTAGTCTCCTAGGCATATATGTATATATATTCAATATTTTTTAGTTGTCAATGGACCTATATTTTATTTATTGATATGGGATGCTGAGAATCAAACACAGTGCCTGACCCATGCTAGACAAGTGCTCTACCCCTGAGCCCCCACCCCAGCCCCCTCACTGTATTTTTATATTGTTACATGACTATTTTAAAGTCCTCACTACAGACTTGTAAACAAAGTCATCACTCATAGTAAGACATGTTGTGAGAGAAGCAAACGGACCCTTGAGATACACAGTAACTGGAGGGGCACTGCCTCTGCCCAAGCATCCTACTGAAAGGTAAAACGAAGAGTCACGAGGGGAAGGCAGGGAGTCCTGGGCATAGAGAAGCAAGGTGAGAGTGAGATCCTAAAAAGACTGTGACTTCACTGGGGGCACACACTCGCCCTTTCTTGGCTTGCTCATCTTGAAGCCAAGCCCCTAGGAGGTGAGCTGTTGTATGGAGAAGCCACCCAGCAGGGACCCATGTCCCCAAGCAACAGCCAGGGAGGACCTGCCAGCAGCTCAAGATGAACTTCAAAGTGGACCCGTCTCAGGGCAAGCTGACCCTCAGTCATACCTACATAGCCTCGGGGGTGACCCTGAGTCAGTAGGCCCAGCTAGAAGCACGCCAACTCCTGAGCCACAGAATCAGTGAGACCATAAATGATTGTTGTCTAAGCTGCTAAGTTTGGCAGTGACTAATTGACAACCAGAGAAGCCTCTCCAGTGACATTCTGTTTCCATTTTACCTTCCTCCCTTTCTCTTCAATTTGGCTTCATTGTCCCTTGGGCACAGAGTCTCTTGGACTGGTCTCAGCTGGAGACTGTGTTTCCACTTGGTGTGACCTCCGGTGAGGCTCCTGCACTCTCCTGGGTGACCTAGTGGTGGGTCCCATACACCACCTGGTGTCGTCTCAGGGGGGCACCCGCTCACTCAGCACAAGGCTGCTATTCTCTGCTTGGCCTCTTGTCCTGGGTACTGGGCCCTACCTACCACCTTATTGTCTTCTCCTTCCTCACCTCATGGACGCCAAGGCCAGGAGCTCTGTGGTTGATGGTGATCTGTCACCACCTGTGCATTTTGGGGTCTGCGGGCATGGCTTGTCACCAGGTTTTGTTGCCCATGTTGGCCACGGGTTCTTGATTTTGTGACCTCACCCCTCTCTTTTTAAATGCATGTGTGAAATCTAGAGGAACCACCTCTGTGGTGCCCACCCTGAGCCTCTGGAATTGAAGCTCACTTGGCCCCTCTTCTGGGAGGCAACACCAAGGCATTGAGAAAAGATCAGGATGATTTCAAAAAGCTCTTTCTAGGAAGGAAAGGAAGCCTACACTAGGGTTTATAAATATTTGGTGCTTCATTTTTATAAATGAAATGTAGTGCTTACCATGTGGAATTACTCTGCCTCTCATGTCCCTGAATACATGTAGGTCAGTGTCCATGACTTTCTGTCATGGACAAAGAAGGGATTTTATGGTTGCTGTTGAGAATGTTACTTATCAAAAATTAGATTTTTCTTCCCTGGTCTGTCAGGGTGGAGAGCCAGTCTCAGGACTGGCGTACACACAGGCAGATCAGAGTCCAGTTTGTCAAAGGTGTTGGTGCTGGAAACCAGAAGCAGCTGGTGCTCTATCCTAACTCACAGCTGCAGTGAGTGAGCACATAGACCCAGACCCCAGGCAGGGCCAAAGGTCTGAAGGAGTCCATTCAGAGCTAACAGGCCTTCTGTGTTTAGTTGTTTATTTTGTGTTGTTACAATTCCTTGCTTCTCTTTGCTAGAGAGGCTTCATCCTACTGTGCTTTGCCCACACCTCTCTGTTAATGGGCTTTGTGAGCTTGATCACATTAGGCTGCATTCCCTCCCACAGAGCTTTCCCAGTACAAATGGATGGGCCCTGAGCCTCTGATGGCCGAGTTTCACCTGACCTCGGGTTATCGGCTAACCTATATTCTGCCTGCATTTGTGAAATATTATCAGGTAAAAGAGCTTTGGAGAGCCAGAAAGATTGGGCAGGTGGCTCAAACCTTGGCAAAAGAGACAGCTTTAAAACCACACTCAAAAGCTAGTCAAGGTCCCCACAGTTTCCAAGGCCCCCAGTCCCCAGGCACAAACTAGAGCAGGATGTCTACATCTCAAAAAAGCTCCACGTGGGAAACCAGGGGTGAACATGACAAGAGAATGAGGCAGACATTCTCAAGAGCAATGAGATTATTATTATTTTTTATAATATGTACACATATTAGGCTTTTTTCTGTTGTTATAACAAAATACCTGAGGCAGAATATACTCTAAAAAGAAAAGAGGTTTATTCAGCTCACAGTTTTCAGGGACAAAAGTTCAGACAACTTGGCACTGACTCTGGCGAGGGCCCCTCTGAAAACAGAAACACATGGTGGAGAACAACATAGTGGAATCACATGCAGAAGAGATCACATGGTGGGATAGGAAGTCAGAGACCATGGAGAAGCCAGTCTTTCTTTTTTAAATAACAACTCACTGTCACCATAACTGACTCATTCTGTGACACCAGTATTAATCTCTTCTAAGGGCAGTGCCCCCATGACCTACTTCCTCCAATAGGCCCCACCTCTTCAAGTCCCACGACCTCAACACCACCACTGAGGACCAACCTTGGGGGATACTCAAGCCATATTCAAATCATAAATCATATGTTTTGCTTTTTAAAATGTTTGTTGCTTTTGTAATTATTTACATAGATGAATTGGAGGTGTATGCATTGAATGAATATTAAAAGAACTATGCCTTTAGAAATCGATGGAGAGAGTTCAAAGAGGCAGATAAACAAGACAGCCCCCCTAGGAGGCAACACATTAAAGACAGAAGGAGTTAACCTGAAAGTGTGGTGCTGTCATCTTGTGACTTGTCAAATGTTTGATCCCTGGCCACATTTTGCTTGCTCATGGAAAATAAGATATTTAGCAAGAAGTGTTTAGAGATGGAACATTTCAAAGTCTCATCAAGATGGATGGAGGGATAGATGGATGGATGGATGGATGGATGGATGGATGAATGGATGGATGGTTGTGAAAGTGGATGAGTGGTTGAGGAGATGGGTGCATGAGCAGGTAGATGGATGGATATATAAGTGGGTAGATGGATGGTTGGATAGACAGATGGGCAGATGAGTGGATACAGAGATGGATGGATTGACATGTGATAAAGAGATATGACAAAGAGTTAGTTGCAGAACCTGGGTGGTAGGGATATTGGTGGTGCCTATGCAGTTCTTTCAACATTTTGCATATCTGAAATTCTCACAATAGATGTCAGGGAGAACACCTGTGACTGAAGGTCCCACATGGCATGACTCTGGAGAGACCTAAGGGACTCATTTAAAAGAAAGACTCCTAAGATTCACCCCAGGCCCACTTCAGAGTTTCTGAGAGTTGGACCTGGGAAATAGCACTTATCAAGCTCTCCCTGGGCTACTGGAGAAACCTACAGTTTTAAAGCCACAATGCAGACGTCACCCTGGGGAAGCTCATCTGACTTAACCAGGAACGGCTCTGCCTCTCACCACACACACCCACAGCAACTGCATCAAGAGTGGCTCCCGGACTCACACTCTAACCACAGGCTCCAATCCAGACCATCTGCCTCCGGATCAGCAGAAAGGTTCGAGTGTGTGTCTGGTGATGAGTAGGTGAGAGCAGACCCTGGAGCTCAGCAGTCACAGGTGGGGGTTAGTGCTGTGAGCGGCCTTAATGTGGAGCTCCTAGAAAACTCCAGACCACTTCAAGGGAGCCTGTGGCTGAGCCTCCACAAAAGATGCATACAGACATTAAATGCCAGGTTTGGGTCCCCACTCAGGAATGTCACCCTGTGTCACCTGCAGGATCAGCTGTCTAATTTTTTTTTCAAGTGCAAAGTGAAAGTATGGGACCTCTTTTAAAAAAATTTAGTTGAGATGGACCACAATACTTTTATTTTTATTTATTTATCTTTATGTGGTGCTGAGGATTGAACCTGGTGCTCACACGGGGTAGACAAGTGCTCCACCACTGAGCCATAGCCCCAGCCCCAATATTGGACCTCTTGTTCAAAGTTATTACAAAATTTCAAAATGTTGAAAGCAAAGCATGAAAGCACAAGATCTTCCTGAGCAGGAACACTGAGCTGCTTGCTGACTCTATCCTGTGCCCTGGAGCTGACTCTGGTCACCTGAGTTACAGAAATTGGCATTTGCCAAGCCAGTTAGTGGTGGCCTAAGTCACACAATGTATATTTTTTTACATCAAAATGATATGTCAAGCTGTGCACAGTGGCACACACCTGTAATCACAGTGGTTCAGGAGGCTGAGGCAGGAGATCACGAGTTCAAATCCAGCCTCAGCAACAGCAAGGCACTAAGCGACTCAGTGAGACCCTGGCTCTAAATAAAATACAAAATAGGGCTGGGGATGGGGCTCAGTGGTCGAGTGCCTCTGAGTTCAGTCCCCAGTAGCCCCCCCACAAAAAAATATAATATGTAAAAATATATATAATCACACATTCTGTCTAAAATCTCCAAAAGTAAAACTAGTTTTCTTAAGTTTCTGGGTTTGTGGACAGCTTGTTTTTTAAGCTAAGCATACTAGATGTTGGCATTTTAGTATCCATTCAGTACAATTTTATTCAACGCCAAGGATGTTTCTAGACTGTGGAGATACGGTGAAAAAGAAAGCGGATGTTTTCCAGGGAAGTCAACAGAGAAAACACACTCACACACTCACACTCACACTCACACACACATGTCCATTTATCAAACAAGTCTCTGGGGGCAGTTGAGGGTCAAAGGAAATCCAGAGTAGGCCACAAAATTCGAACACAAGGGGTTGGCATCAGGACTGTACAGGCTTAGAAACAGATCATTGGCTCTGTTGCTGTTGCCACCGTTACTATTTTGGATTTTATGTATTTACTTCAAGCCAGGGTCCTACTATATTTCTCAGACTGGCCTCAAACTCCTGGGCTCAAGCAAACTTCCTGCCTCAGTCTGCTGAGTAGCTGGGATTATGGATGTCTGGCCTCACCTCTGCCTTTAGATTTTATTTTGCAGTGATAATGTCATAGGCAGTCGCCCCAGGGGTGTGCAAAATCATACAAATCCCCGTCTCCCTGGCCCTTGGGGTTTCAGCCAGAGTGATATCCACCTGCATTTCTGTCTGAAGATGTGATCTGGCCCCAGGGACTGGCAGAATTTGGTGAATGAATACCCCCAGCTCACTCCTTCTTCAGAAATCATTGCCCCGAGAATAGATAATGCTTGATTCTTAAGACTTATGGGAGGATGTGGTGCAAGACCCTCGTGGTCTGACCTGGGTCTCCACTCTTCACCTCTCACCCATCTCACTTCCCACACCCACTCTCCACATTGTTGATTTTTAAATATACATGGAGACACAGTATTTATACATGTTTATGAGGTCCAGTTTAGTAGTTCAATACGGTGTGTAATGATCAAATCAGAATACTTAGCACTTCTGTCTCGTCAATTGTTGATCTTTTCTGTGTTGGGAACTTTCATGCTTGTCTATTAATTTGAAATATATCAAGGATTGCTGGAGACAAAACTTACAGAGAACCCTAACTAATGTCCTGGTTTGTGCCCATCATCCAACTTCTTTCCCTCCTTGTCCTCTCTGCCCTGAGGGATGGAACTGGAGGTCCTTAAGTTAAGTGCAACAAGCCAGACACAGGAAGACAAATACCACACCTACTCCTTCTTTGGTGTAAAGTAAAAAGCCCTCAGGGTCTTCCCTCCTCCATGCCCACAAGGGGTCTCTGGGATTGCCTCTCCAATAAACAACTTACTTTCAAATCCTATCACAGGGTTGACTTCTGGGGAAGATGAAACAAGACGTGGTTCCTAAAGCACTCTGTGACAAGGACAGGGGAAAGAGGCTGAGGAGAAAAAGACATTGGGAGGGAAAGACCAGGGAATGGCGCCCTGGAAGCCAAGAAGGAAGGAATAGCCAGCCATGTGGAGCCCTTCATCAAGGCCAGCCAGACAGGGGGCTGATGGGCCCAGAGGTCTCACTGGAGAAGTTCACATCAAGAACATGGGTCAACAGGAAATGTAGATGGCAAGTCAGGTGGAGAGGACTCTTGGAAGAAGTTGTCTTGATCCTGGAGGACGGAGACGGGCAGTGGCTTTGAGGGAACATGGGATAGAGACAGGAATTGTCAGGATGGGAGAGATCTGAGCATATTTAGGTGTGTCTTGTCAAGATAAAACTGAACAGGCGAGGCTGTGTCCACAAAAGTGTGTGAGTGTAAGCATGTTTTCTCTGTTGACCTCACATTGGTTGTGTGAAGCCTGGGGAAAGCGAGCAATGCTGGGGTCCAGAAATCAGGAGAAGCAGAGAGGATGACAGCACAGAGGTAGACAGATGGTGGAATCAGTAACCTGGCCATGTAAACATGGCCTTCAAGTTATGCAGGAAAGAGGAAAACAGGCTCAGTGCTCAGAATCCATGGGCCATCAGATCCTGGGCCTCATAAGTCTACAAGCATTGTAAGAAAGATTGTTTTGTGTTCAATGTTTAAAAACCTAGCATTCGCAGGGGTTCCGGGACTTAGGGACAAGTACACAGCACAGATCTGGGTCCCCCCCTTTTAGCCCCAAAGGCCTGTGTTCTAGGCTTTGAGGTGACCAGCTGGACCTTGGCTACAGTTCTGTTATCTCCAGCTACATGACATTGGGCCAGTCAACTCTCCCACTTGGGGCTCGGTTTTCTCACTTTCCTGCTCACCTTATTGGGTTATCAGGAAGATCCAATTACAGAATCCAAACTAGTGTGCACACACATTAACCAACGTCGATTCAACTATTCACACAACCAATAGGTCCTGAGGTCTCAAGGGCTGTGCCAAGTGTCTGGCATGAAGCCACCCACCCCAGAAACCCATAAAGTCCAGCCCCTTAACTCAGCGGGGGGACAGATACGCAGTACTAGTACCCATGTGGAGGCAGTGACTAAGGTCTTCCCAGGGAGACTGCAGACCAGAGTGGTTGCTTGACTATGCAGGAGACAAAATACACAGGAAGGGGACATGAACACTTCAGTTTATATATAAAAAAGCACCTTAACACGTGGTGGTTTAAAATACTGTTTGATTATTTTATGACAATGATTGTTTTATTATTCTTTCATAGGGTCCTGGAGCGGACTGCGTTCAGTGAGGCAGGTCTTGCTGCCTTCATGAAGTGGCAGGCATGTGGAGGCTGAGGCTAGACTCATGCAGAAAGCCCCCTCGCTCTTCTGTCCATGGATGGATGGTTCATGCCATCAATGGTCTGGGACTTCCATGAGGGCTGTTGCCTAGAGTATCTGCACATGGCCCTCCAACGTGGCCTGGGATACTCATGACCTTTTGGCCTCATTCTAAGAGTAAGCATCCCAGGTGCTAGGGGTTGAATATTTGTTCCCTTCAAAATTCATGTCAAAAGTAGCAATTTAACACTATTAAGAGGTGGTACATTTGAAAAGTGTGTAATCCATGAGGACACCACTCTCCTGGTTGGGATTAGTGCCATTATAAAAGGGCAAGCTCAGCACTCCCTTGGTATCTATTGCCTGTAAGCCTTCTGCCATGGGGTGCCATGGCAAGGAAGCCCTTACCCTATGCAGCACCTTAATCTTGGACTTTCCAGCCTCCAGAACTGTGAGCCAAAGACATTATGTTCATCAGAAAGTCTCAGGTGTTGATAAGACAGGAGGCAAGAACCAGGAGCTATATCAGCTTTATTAATCTCCCTGGGAGCAACAGCATCATTCCCCTGTACCTGTTTGATGGTCATTCACAAAGTCAGGTCAAATTCAAGGGAGCACACACAGCCTCCATCACATAAAGGGAGGAAAGTCAACATGATTATGGCAGTGGACTAGAAGTCCTAGCTACAGAACTCCACAGAACTTGCAATCTTTAAATCCAGTTTGTAGAACTGGCTGCACTAAATATGACTCTTCTCCTCCAAAGAAGGTACTCACTATAGATCCTCCTCAAAGCCCAGAAATCAATCTATTATAGGTAGCCTTGGCTAGACACCATCTTGGCTTAGGGGCTGGCAGTTAAACCTTGACCCTGTCAGAAGCCTTGGGCCAGTGCAGGCTTAGAAAATGTGACACTTCCAAAGGAGAGCAATAATTCTCAGAAGTAGATCTTAATTAGAAAGAAATCTATGAATTACCTGGAAAAAAATTTAAAATGATCCTAAGTAAATTCAGTGAGATGCAGAATACAAATTAATAATTCAAAAAAGTGAGAAAAACAATTCAAGATATGAAAGAGATATTTATCAAAAAGATATAAGTGATTAACATGAGCCAATCAGAAGTCTTAGAACTAAAACTTTAAATCAATAAAATAAAAAATACAGTGCAGAGCTTCACAACAGACTCAAATAAGTAAAGGAAAGAATTTCTGAATTCTTATAAACAACAATAGGTGTTGGCGAGGATGTGGGGGAAAAGGCACACTCATACATTGCTGATGGGACTGCAAATTGGTGCAGCCAATATGGAAAGCACTATGGAGATTCCTCAGAAAACCTGGAATGTAACCACCATTTGACCCAGCTATCCCTATCCTCATTCTATACCCAAAGGACTT